>NC_056732.1:1608446476-1608731476 GCF_019279795.1 Protopterus annectens | reverse complement strand
TTCTGCATTATTGACTAACTATGGTCCTCAGGGATTTACCAAAAAAAATCAAAAATGTTATGAGTCGGGAGAAAACAATATGAGGCTATGTCAGAGACATTCTGCAAAATTTTAGACCGCTGAGAACTATTTATACAACAGCAGCTCAAAATTAATGAAACAAACATGACATACCTGAGGTTAAAATGTATAAAAATGAGCAACAGTTAGAAATTATATGTACATACCTTATCCTTAACTCTATCTGTAGTTTATTTCTTTTCAAAAGGATCTGGAGCTTGTCAGCATGGAAGTTTGCTTATTTTAGAAGAAGTTAGCCTTATGACGCCTAATGACTTTTTGACCTTGTCAAAGAAAAAGAATCCCTTTATGAATGAATGAAGAAAGAATGAAGGAACAAAAGAATGAATGAATGAATGAATGAATGAATGAATGAATGAATGAATGAATGAAAGAATGAATCAATGAAAGAATGAATCAATGAAAGAATGAATCAATGAATGAATCAATGAATGAATCAATAAATAAATGAATGAATGAATGAATGAATGAATGAATGAATGAATGGAACTGATGTTTCCAGCTCCGTTCTTCACTTCCTAATTTAAGCATTCTTCTGGGCCTTTCATAGCCTAGTTGTAGGGGATAGAGTTTATTTTGTTGCTTAGCTAGCATATTTGAGAGGAAGGTAACTGACACCTTTGAAATGTTAGCCTGAAACGTTGGGTTGCAATTAATGGACGAGAGGGTACATGTACATACATGGAAATACTTTGGTAATTTGACTCTGAATGTACTATATAATAGAGGCCTTCTGAGGGGTAAAGGTTGATGTTGAGGGAAATTGTGAAAGGGGGTATGAATGATGTGGTGTAGTGCTTTATATTAATGATCAACAGGCCAATAAGGAATGGTTTTAAGATTGAGAGTTGGGTCTGAATGGTTTACTGCTTAGATGGGATAGGGGATGGTCATCTAGTAAGCCAAGGATCACATTCCTTATTACTCCAAGATTGTTAAGAATGAACTCCCCAGCGACAGGAAGGTTATTCATTTCAGACAAAATGCTTAGGATTTGATTGGAGAGACTGACAAATTTGTCTGCTATGGGGGTGGGATAAGTAAGCTACTGCTACAGCAATTTTTTGCTGAGTAGTCCTGCCTACTCTTGCCCTCTGCCCATTTAAGTTTGTTCTCCTCCCCAAAATTATGTTATCTTGCCCAATAAACTCTTTGCAAATAGATGGGGAACAAATAAAGAAAGTGAATGATTTCATTTTACTGGGCTCAATGTACTGTGCAGATGTGAGTGCAACTATGAAATTAAAAGTTGCTTGCTTCTTGGAAGAAAAACTATTACAAATCTAGATAACATTTTAAAGAACAAAGACATCATATTTTCAACAAGTTCTGTAAAGTAGCATGTAGTTGGGATAGTTGGACTATAAATATGGCTGGGTACCAGAAACTGATGATTTTAAAATACGGTGTTGGAAAAAATATTTATGAATCATGCAGACTGTCCAAAGTTCATATCAAGGAAATATACCCAGACTGTTCACTGGAAGGTCTGATAGTACAACCAAAACTCAAATATTTTGGTTACATAATGCATATACAAGATTTACTAGAGAAGGCACTGATGCTGGGAAAGGTCAAAGGCAAGAAGAAGAGATTAAGATGGAAGTCTAAAGACCAAGGTAACGGGTATGAATTTTCAAGAACTTAAAGAAGCCATTTTGTCAAAAAAAACTGATATGTAGAGGTCACCAAGAGTCAGATCTGACTTAACGACTAATCAATATTAACAACAGCAACACCCCTGGATAAGGCATGTCTTTGTACTGATGCACTCAGGCAGGGTGTGTAGGGCAATGTAGCTCCTCATTCTTCATCTCACAACAATCTGAATAGACTACAGTAATGGCTGGTGTTGCAGATGTGATGGAAAAGTCAATCTGCCATAAGCGAAATGTGGTATATTATTTATCTGTAGTATCAAAGATATATACTGCTGATGTGATTCAAACGAGAAATCAAGAGAACAAGAAATATTTTGTATTTGGTGCTCAGCAAGTCCAGGATGTGAGCATGTGAGGATGCAGTAGGAAACAGTGGGCACATCATAATATCTTACTATGTTACTGGATCACTTGGGTCTAAACCAGGAAGAAAAATAAGTGTGAGGTCATTCAATCTTTACCTGGGCCCGAATGAATTCCCTGCAGGATTCTCCCACCTCATGAGAGTGAAATGAAAAATCTTGAGACCAAAACCCTGAAAATGGACATGGTTACTGCTTAAGACTAAAAGGTATCTCCAGCACTATTACAGTCCCCTGATTCCAGATTTTTGTGGGGTGTCTTGTATCGTTTTATCCCTGTACCCCCACAGCTTAAATATTCTTGCAGATAGCATTGAGTTGGAAGTGAATACAAGTACTGCATTACTCTCCAGGTTGAGCAAAGTGGGAGTTAGAAAACTTGAGTATCTCCCACTGCATGTCCCTCGTTGTATATACATTTTTATATAAATAGTTTGCTTCACAATTGTGGGGTTTAAGCTCAAATTTGGTATTATTTGTATTATTCTGCTTCAGGAATTTCAACTGTCAGCTTTTTGTCATGGATTTTGCAGTTCACTGGTGGGGAAATCATGTTATATGACACCTGTGTCACTTGTAGTATGAATGTATAGCAGTCAATACAGCAGTTCTACAAAAATCTGGAAAACATATCATAATTCCCAAAAATCAAAAATTCCAGTAATTGTTTGTAATTCTGAGACTCATTACTGCAGTCCTGGTGCATCAAGATGCAATGTGAGAAAAAGTGGATTTCTATTAAGCCTGAGATCACTGTGTCTTAGAATATTCCATTTTTCTCTATATGGAGATCTTGCAGTTGGTATATAAAAATAATTGGGCAATGGTGGTACACCCCCTTGCAAAGTAAAACTTTACTGGAGAATAGTGATTGTTGGTATTCAATGTTCTCCTGTAGTTTTGTATTTTTCTTTTTTTACCTGCAATTCCAAGTCTCAAAATGTCAAGTCTTAAAATTATAATACGGAGTCAGAAATCCCAGAATGAGTTCACTTTTTTTGAATAACAAAATTATTCCACTTGTATTGTATGGAATAGAGATTCACATTTAGGAAAATGCAATAGTAGTAACATAACAAGGCATCAAAGTTAAGTTATTTACTTCAGCATAAAACAGAAATAAGACCTGCCACTCTGGTGTGATGACAGTGTCCTTGAATGTTTAATTAGCTGGATGATGAACAGCAGTGTTGATCTTTATTAACGAGGTTCTTCTCAATCGTAGCATAAAGTCAGCATAATTAGTGACAGGCATAACTCATAGTGAGGGAATATGTAACAGTCACACAAAGAGTTCGTGCTGGAAACAGCTTAAGCAGGATGCAAGTTATTTATCTAATGATACTTAGGGGATGTTTGAGAGACTGAGAGACAGAGAATAGATAAGAATAGATATTTTGCATTTATGGCCACCAGGTATGCATATTTAATGTGTAATTAACTAGAATATGAGACCTTTGCTGCCACAAGGAAATTAAGGATTATAAAGTAGTTGTATTAGGAAAATCAGGCAAATGAATGTGATATCCTTCTGATTAACAGGGCACAGTTGA
This sequence comes from Protopterus annectens, assembly GCF_019279795.1. Taxonomy (NCBI): domain Eukaryota; kingdom Metazoa; phylum Chordata; order Ceratodontiformes; family Protopteridae; genus Protopterus; species Protopterus annectens. The sequence goes on along the minus strand of NC_056732.1, from coordinate 1,608,727,819 downwards.
GTCTAGTGCTGTAAACTAATGTGTTGATAAGAAAATATTTGTTCCTCCATATCATAAGCATAATTAGGATTTTTGAAATTTTGCTCCAGTTTCTAGATTGTAACCCTCCAACCCCAGACATTGTATGTTTCTTTGCGATATGCTTTTTATGACTGAAAACATTTATTTATTTGTTTCCAGTTTGATTACCAAGGAAGTCCACTGGACCCAGAGAGCCCGTTTTCAGTGGAGGCCCGGGGAGAAAAGCTCTATGAAACAGATTATAGTAAAGACTGCAGTCCAATAAAAATAAAAGTACAGGTACAAATACATATCAAATAATACAAAGTGTGAGCAATATTGCCCATAGTGGAAAAATATCGTGCAGATACATTTTAACAAATTCACACAGTTGAAGTCAAAAGTGAAAAGCTATTTACAATATTTACAGAGTGTGAGATTGTATGGGGATTCACTATAGAAGTTTGTAGCCAGCTATAAGGTGCTTAGGAACTCAGGAGGATACCCTCCCAGGGGCTTTTGTTGAAGGGTTCTAGCTAGGGAGAATGCAGGTGCATTCTGAAATGACAGGCATAAGCAAATAAATGAATAAATACATAAAGTAAATGAATTAATATAAAATCGGATAACCTGGTATCCTGGAATAAAAATATATTTTACAAAATATATAATCATAAACCATGATAAATGCACAATTTTTAATTATATTGCATTTCACTGGACATAATAAGTAGCAGTTTTTAAAACTGTATGCCATGGTATGCATGCCATATACCTGGTTGCAGTCATATTCTGTATCCGTCACATTTACTTTCAGCAAAATTCTAATCAGACACAGTCATTAAGGTGCTTGTATGCATTGATAGCATGGCACTGTAGACAGCCCTGCTGACTGCTTCAACTGATTACCAAGCATATTATGCAATCAAGGTGTGGATGCCAAGAAATTCACCTTGAGAGTGAAGCGTTAGAGGTGAAGCTTGGTATCCATGTTAAAAACACGTAATATCTAGTTTTGATTGGAACTCCAATCATAATTCTGTGTAGTACATGAAGATTTATCTGCTCTATATACTACCAGCTAGTCAAAAATAAGATTAAAAAAATGCAAGTTTTAAAAGCCAGTAAAGCAGTGGGGAAGTGGTTAATGTCCTTACATATTCTCTGTGTAAGGGAAACAGTTTTAACCTAAGAACTTGGTGTACTTCAGCAAACAGCAGGCAGAAACAGAAGCTGAAACAAAGCTAAGCCATGTCCTTCTCCTGCTGCTGTTTTCTGGTCAGTGCTGTCTGCTTTTAGTGTGGACTCAACCTTAACAACATGTAGGGAGTGCTTAACAATTGTTAAGCACTCTTCTAAGAGTTGTTAAGGTCAGGTCTTGTGCTATGGCTGTACTGAAGCAGAATACAGTTTAGCCTTTTTTTTTAAACCAAGAAGTTTTTATTTTTTAACAAAGAATAACAAATAATCAAATACAATAAATTCAAATTGCATTTATAATAACATATTCCTAACAAATGAACAACCTAAATTATGTACAATATTTATAAAGGCCTGATGTTGCTAAAGTGGTAAGAAAGACCTTCTGCATTGCCCACCTGATCATGAAGGGATTCACATCCAGATCTAGTGAGGTCATTGTTCCCCTGTACTCTTCACTTATCAGACCAATGATCGAGTACAATGCCCCATTCGGGGTGTATCTCACCCGACAATTGCAGCAATTGGAGAGACCCCAAAAGTTCCTCACCAAAAGGATAAAGGGACTCCAAAATCTGTCATATGCTGCCAGACTGAAGAAACTCCAGCTCTATTCAGTCGCATACCGCCTGCTCAAAGGTGACCTGTGCCTGACATACAAGGCCATGTCCAACCCGGAATTAATGGACATGCTCCACCTCAAAAAATCCAAATCTACCAGATCCACTAGAGCAAGCGACTTAAACCTTAGCACGGATATAAATAGGACATGCTGGAGGGATAGATTTGTCACCCAGAGACTCCCTATGCTGTGGAATAAAATCCCAGTCCATGTGAGGCAGAGCACCTCGCTGGCTCTGTTCAAGAGAAATCTTGACCGGTGGATGGGAGATCGTATGTTTACCCTGGGAATCATCTCTGTGTCACTGCTGGACAGAGGCACAACAAACTAATGGGCACAGTATTTTTTAACATAAGGGGTGGCGTAAGCCACAAAACTTTGGGCTAGGCTTATAAATGCCTTAGGGCAGATAGCCTAGTATAAACCTATGAACCTATGAACCTATAAATGTAGAACTCCACAATGTCTTAGCTTTCTTGTTCATCTCTACCTCTCAATCAATCAGGGACAAATCTCAACAAAATCAGGGACAAATTCAGAAAACTCAGGGACAATCAGGGACACTTTTAAAATATTAATTTCATTTACTTGAGGCATTAACAGAATTAGAGAATGTGAATTAATATACATTTCCTGAAGTAAAATAAGTATTCAGCTCTTAATTGTTCTCATTATTTATTAAGTATAATTCACCACCTTTTTTCCAAAAGGCACCAGTGTTAAGAGGGATTAAGAGGGACAGAGCTAAATTTTGAGTCAAAATCAGGGATGTCCCTGAAAATCAAAGACAGTTGAAAGATTCATTTACCAAATATAAGTCAATAACTGAAATTACTTTAATCCAAGGATTGTTGAAGAATGTATGAGGATAAATTCTTAATTATTTGATTCTAATTTATTTCATTATGGTTTCATTTAGAAATATGAGAAAGTCTTCTAATGATGGAGACAAAGATGTTTTGCATTTCCTGGTAACGCTGTTCATTGCAACAGCCATAACAGACCAAAGAATATTATAATTCACATTTTCAGATTATTTTTGTTTACTACATTAAATAAAATCAAAAACTTTGAAAGAGAAAAGTTATCAGAAAATAATACTTGTAAAAATTATGCTTGTAAAAATTCTTCTATTTTCATCCAAAGTAAAGACAAGAAAGAACATTCATAAAATATATGCACCCAGTCAGCATTACAATTTTGCAAACATCTCCAACATGAAAATAGTTCCATTTCCATTAATTTTACAGCCATTTTTTGAACATAATCATGGAGCTCTGTGCACTACAATGATGTTATCAAATCAAAAGCAAAATATATTACATAAGTATTGTTAGGACAGTGACTGATGACGGCATTCCTTTTACATGTTTATATTCTATGGCAGATCAAGCCAGTACAGCGTTTCCCAGCTCTTCTGACTGCCCCTGGTATCGAACTACATAAATGGTCACAGAATTGATGTACAGTAGACCTAAAAACACAGCTGGAGTTTATCACCATGTGATAGCAAAGTTGCTAAAGTATTTGATGGCAGACCTCATTTTAGATGTAGGAAAAATAAATCTGTATGAAAAATAAAACTATTTTGGCATTTGTGTAATATAGTTTAACTACTTGTATTTATTGATAATGATACATTCAATCAGAAAACATGTGAAACTTGTCCTGTTATCTAAATTTAAAATGATTTTATATACTCTGACAGGGATAAAGGACAGTGACTGGAATTCTCAAAATGCAATGTATACAACAGAATGTGTTTGTGCTGCTTTTTATTTTGAATAAAACTGAATGCAAAATGGTAACTACAACTTTAAAGCAGGTTTGTGACCAAAATGGACAATCTAAACAGTGCTGTTGGTAAAAGTGACAAGGATGCTAATCCTGAGACACAGTGCTGGGTGGTATAGCAGGCTGCTTCATTTGGAAGTGCAGTGGTGGGTAAGAACACAAGGATTAAACTTTACATGAGTGAGGTTGGTCAGAATAGTGTGATAGTCACTGATGCTAAGGAAGATGATAAAAGTCTCCATGTCGTCTGAGAGCTTGGTGGGGAATGCGTGTCCAGAAGGCACAGAGCTTCCTCCACAACCAGCCACTTAGGAATAGTGTCTCCTACCCCAGAGTGCTAAGCAGACAACCATGCAGATACTGAGGGTAGTAATATCTCATTGAGTTGAACAGGAATATCTGTCTGCCTGTCTACTTATCTGTTACAATATATCACTACAGAGTGACCGTTACCTCAGCTTGTTCACATTGATCTAATGAAGTGGCTGTTGAATATCCTATGAAAAAGCATGAAAAAGTTGAAAAGGCATAATTTTACCACATTTGCCTTTGTAAGTTTATATCTGTTTTTGAATATACAAATCTTTAAGCCCATCTTAACTTTTACAAACTTTTTTGAACAAGGTCACATAAAAGGGAAACTCATTTGCTCAAGTGTCAAATTCTTAGAAAATAATGCTTGACACTAAATTTAAAACTGCTGTGTTTCTGACTGTACGATGACACTTGTAGTCAGTTGTTTTAGGATAGAAAACACAAAATACTGCATGACAGTTTACATTCAGTCATGGTTTTGCATGTATGTACAAAAATAAAACCACACTCTCTCTCTCTCTCTTTTATATATATATATATATATATATATATATATATATATATATATATATATTGCTACATGACAGTTTACATTCAGTCATGGTTTTGCATGTATGTACAAAAATAAAACCACACTCTCTCTCTCTCTCTCTCTCTCTATATATATATATATATATATATATATATATATATATATATATATATTACTACATGACCGTTTACATTCAGTCATGGTTTTACATGTATGTGCAAAAATAAAACCACACTCTATATATATATTACTACATGACCATTTACATTCAGTCATGGTTTTACATGTATGTACAAAAATAAAACCTCACTCTATATATATTACTACATGACCGTTTACATTCTGTCATGGATTTACATGTATGTACAAAAATAAAACCACACTCTCTCTCTCTCTCTATATATATCTATCTATATATATATATATATATATATATATATATATATATATATATATTACTACATGACCATTTACCTTCAGTCGTGGTTTTACATGTATGTACAAAAATAAAACTACATTATTACTCTATCTCACTCTCTCTGTAACTATATATATATATATATATATATATATATATGTGTGTGTGTGTGTATATGTATATATATATATATATATATATATATATATATATATATATATAGATATATATGTATATATATATATATATATATACACACACACACACACACATATATATATATATATATATATATATATATATATATATATATAAACAAATTACAGTATAAAAATGTGTATGGAGCTCTTGAGGTTTATTTCTTGATATCCATGTCTCAAATTAATAGCAAATTCATTGTAGAAGCAATCATAAGCCTATGTATAAATATATGTATGGGTCTTCAACTAATAGTCAATTCACAGAAATGTCGACATGTTTTACATCAAGAAAAGCGAGTCAACACACTACAGCACATGTTCTGAGGCTAATCCTTTGAACATGCAAAGAAAAGGAAAGTGTTCTTTGCATGTATACTAAGTCCAAAATTGTGCAGTCCTCATGGAAAAGGCATATCCCCCTACCCTGTCAGTCTCACAAAGCTGTCAATCATCTGTATATGTTGACCAACATGATTCAAAAATACACAGGTCAACTCTACATAAATGAGATTTACAGCGGTACACCTATATGTAGTATGCAATATCTGAACTATCTTCTAAAGTAGGTTTATAGAACAAGTTCCTTAATCCTACACTTCAAGATATTTCATGTATCTTATAAACCAGATCTGCACACATTCCATTTATCTATGAGGGAATAGAGCAATTTTTCCTACTAACTTTACTTGGCTAAGTTTAGCTAATTTAACTGCATACGTTTGTGCTAAAGAGAACTTGGTTTTATCTTTCTGTTGGGTGGTTTTCTAGTCTGGTTCTAAGGTGCATTTACAACAGTTTATGTATTTTACATGTGTGACAGTATTCTAGATTTTATTTTAGTTTTATAATTTAAGTTTGAGTCATAGTGAGTTAATTTTTAATTTAGAACTGATCTGTTTCAATTATAAGTTTTCTGATTGGATAGATGTGGTCAATGTTTTTTTTTTATTGAATAATTTAGATTAAAAGTTTCTCCTGTTCAACATAGAAAAGGAAAAACAAAATTCCAAGTCTGAGTCAAGGCAAAACATCGCAAAATAACTATTTTCATATTTCCCTAGTTCAGCAAAATCCTTAATAATAGTGACTTAGTGTAACATTTAAGAAGGACAGTACGTGATCAAGGAAAGAAAATGTTTTAAACCCATACCTTACTTGTTGTCAAATTAAATCCTCATTTGTGATGCACAGAAGAAATTTCATATCTGGACTGTGATATTAAATACAGATAACATTAGTATCAGACATAGTATTGCATTAGAAGATTGTTTATAGCCTGAGTACAGAGAATACATCAGTGCATTCTGGAGATTCATGCAACTTAATTCCAAAATCCTTCAAAGAATATTGAATACTTCTAAATAATATTATAATCTCCCTTGTCTGTCTTCCATTTGTATCTGTAAGATTTATTTTCTATTCTCTAACCAAGCCAAAATTCATTGTGACACTTGCAAAAAATTTTCTTATCTGAATTTCCTTATTTTCTTATCTTTTTTTTGTCCATTTGAGGTTGCCACCATTTAATACTTAAGCAATAACCAATGTCATGGTGCGGTATATTGAAGATTTACCCACAGTTGGTGTGGTTTAATCACAAGGGTGAAGCCCGAGTGATTAAACAAAGGCAACCGTGGGTAAACCTTCAATATACCACAACCATGGAGTCGGTTATTGCTATTATACAATGACATTACTTAAGAAAAAAAATACTTTTCTTAAATAATGTCTTTGTATAATGGCAGATTGCTGTTCTTCTGCCAGTTGTGGTATACTGCTTCTTCATTTTGATGTACTATGCATGCATATGGTACTCGCATTCCCACACATACCCAGTAGATCAATGCTTTGAAACGGAAGCAACAGACAAAAGAAAGTCTCTGTTGCTCTGTTTTCTCTCTTTTTCTTTTAATTGTAAAAAAAAAAGAAAAAAAACAGGTTTTGGGGCAGTTTAGACCAACAGAAAAAAGTCCGGGCAACCGGACCTTTTTCCGTTAGTATATTGTGGGATTTACAACGGGCACACTGGTTGAGTTGGCCAATCAGCGTGCACGTTTTCGAATATTAATAGGGAGTCATTGCATAATAAAATGTATACAGACTTGCTGCAAACAATAATTCTTTACTTGCTCCAAAACGTCCTTCCCTTCTTCCAAGATATGGTTATTATTATTAAATAGTTTTAAAGAATAGAGTTAAGGTCCATGACCCTTAGATGTCCACCTTATTATTAAATAGTTTTAAAGAATAGAGTTAAGGTCCATGACCCTTAGATGTCCACCTAAAGAGTAATCTCTTTCCTAGGTTTTATTTCACTCCAAAGGAAGAAGTGCACCATTATTCAGTTCCTAACAAAATCATGCATATTTTGTTAAGCATATGTTGACAAGTAAGGTAACCCCCTGCCAGCTAAAATGGTCAGGAAATAAGTTTTCTACAGGTAATCAATCAACCTCCCTTCCAAGGTCATCCATTAAAGTCTTGAATATCTGAAAGACACCCCATGACTTATAGGCGCTGTCAAATTATTTAAAATGTGTAGTATCACAGGTGAGAGTATTATTTTTACTGCATAAAATTTTCCATTTCAGAGTGACTGTTGAATTTTGAAGGTCCCAAGGAGGGTAGTTTTCAGCTTCTGTCAAAAGAAAAAAAGATTCTTGTTTATAGTAAAAGCTAATGTCATTATTTTTTTAACTTTTTATTCTTTTATTTGTATTTTTATCCTGATAGGAATTCATTTCATTTTTTAGAAGATAATTTAGGTGAACAGTCAAGATAATTGTATGGGGATGTGTGTGTATTTTGTAAGTGCAGTATATGAAATTACATTTGTTTTAAAATGAAGTAAAAGGGAAATGCAGTCCATGTTTTATTTTATTCATTCTTTTATTTTTAGTCCCCCCCCCCTTCTTTTTTAACTCAGATTAGATTTAGGTTTGAAGTTGTTTTCAGTGGGTTAGAGTGTTTTTAGTTTGCTTATGTGCCTTTGATTTGTGTATACAGTTTGTGAATTTTAAGTGTTCACTAAAGTAAATATAGAGGGTTTAGGGGAATTTTAGGAGGTCTGATGTTATGCCAAGCATTTAGGTAAACTTGTTATAACAAACCAAGAACATAGATAAAGTTTTAAAAATGCAGCATGAGTGAAGATAAAAAAAATGAATGCAGTGTAGCATGTGCATGTTAGATAGAAAGATTGCTAGTTTGATTGATAGATACATGTCTAATCCTTTCTGAGTAGAACAATATTTATTTTTACTATCTTATACTGATATAGTGATCTATAACTATTATGAAAGAAACTATATATTTATACAGCGGTTATAATGTATGGCATGGTGAAGCCTGGCATAGAGAAAATAATTTAATTATTTGTTTTGTTGCTCAATCGAAAAACAAAATCTTTGTCATATTGTCTTGAAAAGAATTTATCCAGGCTACCACCTTGGTATCCATGTGTCTGAAATGTGTTTAGTAACCTTAGGTTGCCCTGCCTATTTATATTCTAAGTAGACTAAAGTCCATAAAATCCAATTTTGGCAGTTAGCACTACCCATAGACTTTTTGTTAGATTTGTCTGGCGTGAAGTTCCTGTTGTAACTCCATGCTGATGTATTTGCATCCATTCTGTGCTGCTTGAGGTAGACTCATTCCTTGAAGATTTATTGCCATAGTAAATTCTTACATTTCTGTCTTCATTGTACCATTTGGATCGAATCTTGTGCCAGCAAGTTAAGTCACCAGCTGAGTTCTGCTTCCTTGCCTAGATGATAGTATAAATGAAAAGTAATTATCAAGGATTAGGAAGTTTCCTTTGGAAGTTGATATCATTCCGGAATATGCTTACCTTGTATCTTCATATCATTACCTGCATGGAGTGGCTAGCTAACATCCCCTATAAGAAACATTTATCCCCTTCTACTTTCCTTAGCCATACTGTCCCTGGTATTGCTCTCTATGAGGTATATCTTTCCTGTTCACTGTTTTTTTTTTTTTGTCCTGACAAATAGATGAAGCACTTGCTTGTCTCTGCCACAACTGTCACTTCGAAATTAAACAAATTCTTGAGAAGAAACACATGCCCAAAGGATTACCATGCTTCTGAAAATCTTCACCTACATTAGGATATTGGGGAGTTTTGCACTTTACTGATCTTCTAGTAGACAGTATGGGCACAGTACGTATACCTCAGGCATAAATAAAAAAAATTAAGATTTCTGCTGGATGGTATCTACTGAGCATGTGCAGTGACGCATGGCCAATTATTTATATAAAACTGTAATCATGGTGAAAGTAAGCCCCATCCTGTTATAGTCCCCACTCCATTCCAGTTAGCTTAATCCAAACAGTTGCTTTCCCACCTTAATTTAAAGTCCCCGATTGCCCCTGTTCTAAGTCATGCACACTTGCTACAGCTTTGTTAGCCTAAAGTCTGTATTGTTATTATAGCTTATAAATTTGGTAAGTCATTTAAGTTGCTTAGAATTTTGATGTTGTGTACATAACATGTACAATAGATTAGGGTGCCACTTGAGATAACACTATGTTGCGTAAACATAACATGGTCTGACATACTGCAATTACTACGTCAGAAAGTCCTTCTATTATGCAAGAGTAGTTTCTATTCTGACAGGATAGAGTCACTTTGCATTATACTTCTTAATCTTAAGTTGCTTGCAAAAACCAAAACAAACAAAATAATAACTGCAAACAAAAAGACAGAGAAAAAGCTTGTTATATATACTATGTAATATCAAGTAGGTTGTCAGAAAAAAGACTGCTCCTTTCTGTATTATACATAGTGATTGCTTCTCTCGGTATTGTGTATTCATCATACCCCTTACTTTACTGCAATGTATATACATGTTTTTTTTGTTTTTTTTTGCTTTTATGCTTTGCTTATTTACTTCCTTCCTAGTTGAGATTCATATCAGTCAATCAATCAATAAAAAAATGAGGCAAAACTTTGTTCTGAGCATAACCAGAAGCATTAACTCCATGGGCAGTGATAGGTTTCAGAAATTCAGTTTGATCTATAACCAGGAGACCAAGAGTTCATTATATAATGCAGTCTCAAAAGGGAATGATGGTAAACCATGAGTAAGGCACAAAAGGACAGAATTAGAAGTATATGAAATTGGGTGCCAGGACAGAGAACAGGAACAAGAAGGAAAGGACAGAAAATTAAACTGGAATTTTGAATGCGGTAATAGAGATGAGGATATGAAGTAACAAGGGAGTAAGTAACATAGCTGATAGTCACAGTTTAGGTATAATGGTGTACACAAGGTTAGATTCAGGATTATTAGTCACAGTTTAGGTATAATGGTGTACACAAGGTTAGATTCAGGATTATTGCATGATGATATGAAAAACTGCAGTGTGAGTTTGACACCTCTTAGCTATCTAGAATTTCTCAGAATGTCTAGATTTTTGCCTGTTCACCACAAAATGCGCTGGTGTTTTTTGGCAAATCTTTGAGGATTAAAGCCACTAAATGATGAAGGACATTTGAGTTCCAGACTTCATATCCTTGAGAAAATGCACTCTAATACAAAACCTGATATTCTAGCAATGTTCTAAGTTTATAACAGCAATATTTAGAATCTGTACCTGTTTTGAGGCCTTTGACCCACCTTAATTTTGGCTTTGCCAGATTTCATGAGCTAAGAGGTTGATAGGTACTTTGATCTATATAGGGGTTTTCTCAAAGGCTTAATGCAATGCATGTTTACAATAAGTGTGGGAAGAAATAGCCAGGGAAATGTTATGGCTAGGCTTGTATAGGCCCTAAGGCCGATAGCCTAGTACTAACCTATGAACCTATGAACCTATAAGATGGAACTGTGTTCTATCTACTTCCTGTCATGTTTCTCATGTGAAGGTACACATATTGCAGTACACATGCATACATTCATGTATCTGCCTTCATGTACAAATTAGCCCAGCCAAACTATAAAAATCACATCTTCCTGCAGGAATGCAATCCATAGTAATATTAGTGGTAGTAAGAACATGGAAACAACAGATGTCATACATACACAAATAAATGACACGTTTATGCCTTTCCTTCCATACAGGTGTATATACTTAACACTGGTGGGGCAGTCATGCTACATAGACAAAGGTGTATGATGGTTCTGTTAACAGGGTCACTTGCTGCTCATGCAGACATGCAAATTTTCTAATGAATGATGATAAGATGGCAATGAGAAACGTTATGCTGAATGCATTACTTTTTGCAGCATCTCATTGATCCCCACCATGTGGTTAACAGTCATTTTGCAATGAAGATCTTCACTTTCTGAGCGCATGAGTTGCCCATACCTGCTCCCACTACCTACTGTTAGATCCTTCTGCTGCATCCTTACTACTTGTAGAAGGTCAGCTTTTTACAATTATATGTTATTTGCATCCTTATAAGTACAGTCTGTCACTAGCCAGCAAACTGCACCTGCTGTGTAAATATTAGGATTACATTACAGTAAATACCATGCAATACTGTTTTATGAGGGAGTTAGATAACCTCTACCCTTTGTAATATGTCTTCACTGTGAAACATTCAGTTCAGAATGATAAACTGCATTCCTATTATTTCTTACGGACATCTCTGTGAACGTATACTGCAGTTGGTACTTGCATTCAGCTCTGTCTTGTCAGCTTTGTAACTGGTAGATACCTAACCTAGTTAAAAAAAGGACTTGCAGAGATGAATTATTTAACTAAAAATGTCTTATTGTAAAAGCACTGCTCAGTAATTTTTAATCACAATGGCTATGTGATAAACACTGCAGATGAGCTGATAGTTCTAGCAATATACAAAAAATTATTTGAATGCATCAGCACACAGAACTACTTTTCATTGCACTAAAAACGCATAGCATTTGCAATGCTACGATTTCAGGTGATGTTATAATAAACCTTAGGGAAGAATAGTCGAAAAAGAATACCGCCAACCAGTATTTATTAAGTGCATTTTATAGAACTATGTTTTTAATAATATATTAATTTTTCTGACTTTTTGAATGTCAGCACCCTATGTACTTTTAGTTAACAGAATGATGTTTCCATGCAGTAATAATGCAGTGTATCACTTTGTACACTAAGGGACAGAAACAACACTAGAATAGGACATATGGTTAAAATAACTGCATCATGGATGTGTTTATATACACAGATTTCAATCAAATTACATCTTCCATTTAGTTAAGGACATGTAAAAGCTTTAATATCTAAAATCAGAACCCTAATTCAGATGTCCTAAATAAACAACTTTTCAAATATTTCTTTAAGTCAAAAAGATGACATCTTCAGGTTGGTGAAGGGTGCTGTAAATGTTAATTAATTATATGTTTAGCCCTCTCCAGTCCTGACCATGAATTATTCCTCTGCTTACTATATACTGGGTCTATATTATATGATCAAAACTTTAGTTAGTCGAATAACTAAAGCTCAATCACTAAACGTCGAAGTCCCAAAAGCACGAACGTCAGTTTCCACACAGGGAAACAATGTCATTGTCCCACCCCCCCCCCCCAACTAAATATACCAACTCCGAGATCGCTCCACATTATAGAAAGAGCAACATCCATGTAACTGCCAAACAAATTGTTTCCCTGTGTGGAAACTGCCGTTCGTGGTTTTGGGACTAACTAAAGTTTTGATTATAAACTGTAGCACCTATATAGCATAGGATCATAGGATCATAGGAGATTACTAGGATATCGACCCAAAGGTCATTTTATGCCTAGCTGTTTTAGCCAAATATAATACCATGGAAATGCTAGTCAATACCCAAGATTGCATTTAGTGATGACTGCCCATGTCCAGGAAGGTTGTGTGCGCTATCCCCAGTACCAATTAATTTTCCCATCCGGCTTGGCATGATTACCTCATACTACTTGCTAGAGCATCATCTTAGACTCTATCCATGATTTTCAATAGCAAACATTTTCATCCAGGCGTGGAGACAGAGTGCTTAGAGGCCATCTTCTGTGGTTGTTTCAGAAGTTTTTCTGTATCACTTAACCCTACCTCCTGGCAGCAGACATGCACCTTCTAAGGTAAGGGTTTCCTATAACTTGAATTGCATGTATGTGCTTCAAATAGAACACAGTGAAAAAATGTAATATTAACTTTGTGACATAGACATGCCTTCTGCATTGTGTTGTGACTGCATAAGGCACCTAGAAAGTGCATAAAGGCTGTTGGGTACAATGTAAATACAAGCAGCACATACAACCCCCTTAGTATAACAGTCTCAGTCATAGGAGACTGTAGCATTTAAGAACTATCTATTAATGCATTCCTATCAAAACCAGACAAAACATTTATTAGTAACCTCCTCCACATAGCATTCTCACCTGTCATGGCATCATTTAGTATAACACTCCCACAGTGCACATCTGTCCCAAGAATAACCTTACATTTACTGAAGCTCTCTTCCCCTGTAGCATATGTAAAATAATGCCCCACCAAGTGTGCAATCATAATCACTTATATAACACATATTGGCAAACCATTTCCACATTGCACTCCCTTCCCTTTTCCAGCATCACCAGCATATACATATAATATATGACCTCTCTCTTCACACTAATGTCCCACTTCCAGTACAATTTGCAATAAATCCTCTATCAATTATATACATACACACACACACACACACACACACACATATATATATATATATATATATATATATATATATACATATATGAGCATCTTTCTTCATTAGGTGAGCTCCAGTGATTAAGACCCAGGTTCAAGTACTAGATCCAGCACCTGTGGTGAAATGAGGCATGACTGCAAGGGTGAATTCAGGCTCTCCTGTCTGGGGGGGGGGGGGGGGGATGTGGACCTCTACACCAAAGGCTCACCACAAGCATATAGACTTAGTGAGCTCAGATACAGATAGCAGTGTCAAATGTTCATAATGGGCAGACATACCAGGCATGCTGGTACTATACACATTACACCCTTCTTAGCATGCAGACCAGCCAGGGGCTTAGGCTTAAGTGAAAGAATCTTCACCATGTTTGTGTGTAAACACAAACTCCCAGGACCAGATAGTCAGTACACTAACCAGGGGTGCAACCATACTGGATCTGGTCCTCATTAATATGAAAGAGAGCTGCACACTCCCTATTGTGATGCCTTCCCTGGTAAGGTCAGACCACAAAATGGGCTCCTTTGAAGTAAAAATAAAACCTGGACTCCCAGCTAAACCAGGAATATTCAGGAACTATTCTAAGGCTAACCTCCTGATATTAACTAAGAACCTGGCAGACTTTCAAGCCCCTATAAACCCTGAGAACACTTCTGCCTATGCATAACTGTTCCTAGAAACCCTGCACAAGCATGTTATTAGCTGTATAGAGGCATCTGTACCCACCAGGAAGAAGTACAGAACTAACTCAAAAAATAAGTCAGCCTGGTGGAATCAAAAAATCAATCAGATGTAAAACAGGAGGAGGAAAATCATGGCAAAAATTATGAGGTGCAGCACCCAGCAGGATAAAAACACTCATCAAACTAAACAAACAACTCAGAGGACAAATAAAGTCTACCAAAGCCAGATGTGAGGTAAGTTTGGCCTCCCAGGCCAAGGACAACCACAAACCATTGTTTAGCTATGTCTGCAACCTCAAAGCAATATACAATTGTGTGCAGAGCTCATTGTAAATGGATCCACCTATACTGAGCCAGAAGATACAGCAAACCTCCTGGCTGATAAATTCAGCTCCAACTTTACTCCTCTTTCCCCCTCAACCTTCCCTCAGGAAATATCATCAAATATGACTCCCCCTATTATCACTAGGGAACAGGTCCATAATGCTCTCTCTAAGACCAAGAACACTGCATCAATGGGCCCAGTTAATATCCCAGGATGCCTTCTAAATAACATGAAACATGATCTGTCAGGGCCTCTGGAATTAGTATTTAACTGTAGCCTCCAAACAGGCTTTGTGCCTCATGAATGGAGAAAGGCAACAGTCATCCCTCTGCACAAAGGTGGGCCATTTACAGACCCTGGAAACTACAGACCCATAAGTCTCACTGGTCTTATATGTAAAGCCATGGAAAGAAGTATCATGGAGATGATCAATCGAGATATAGTAAACCTCCAGACACTGGACCTAACCCAGTTTGGTTTTGTAAAGGGCAGATCATGCCTGCTCAACTTGCTGGACTTCTTTGAGAAGGTCACCAAGCAATGGATGAGGGCAAAATCATTCACACTGCCTATCTTGACCTGGCCAAGGCATTTGACACAATACCTCACTCAGGGATTGTTGACAAACTCAAGGGGTTAGGTACAAACCCATATGTCCTCCATTGGCTAGCCAGCTGGTTCATAGACAGGACCCAGGAAGTTAGAAATGGGGAGTCCACCTCTACAAAGAGGCCAGTCACAAGTGGAGTCTCTCAGGGATCAGTCCTTTTTTACCGCTCCTTTTTGGCATTTACTTCTCAGAAGCCAAGGCCAATGTCAGTGGTCTCTGGCTGACTAAATGTGCAGATGATTGCAAATTAGGAGCTGTCATTGAATCTCACACTGACATAAATGTTCTCCAGAAGGAGCTGACACAGACAAACAACTGGTGTAAGAGTCATGGACTAAAACTAAATACCAAGAAATGCATAATAGTATCCTTTGGGAAGTCATCCATCCCTGGTAACTATCATATTGACAACACACCCTTAGAGTTGGCCCAGTAGTTAGGGATTTAGGGACACACATAATCTCGCCTTTGATCATAACATGTCCACAGTGGTGAGGAAATCATTCTGTGTTGCGCTACTTATAAACAAAGGTATGGCATCTAAGTCCAAGGAAGTCATTGTTCCACTGTATTCGGCATTCATCAGACCTATCATTGACTACAATGCCCCCATTGGTATGTAACTAACCAGGCATGTCCAACAACTGGAATGTCCACAGAGGTTCCTCACTAAACGAAAACAAGGCATAAGTAATATGTCCTATGCAGACCACCTCAAGGCTCTATCACTGTATTCTGTTTCCTACAGGCTTTTGTGGGGAGATCTATGCCTGGCATACAGGTCATTGTCAGACCCCACTCTGATGGACCTTCTGCATATCCACAAAACAAACAGTACTAGAATTACCCATTCTAAAGACTTAAACCTTGCCTGTGATATAAATAGGAACTACTGGAGAGATAGGTATGTATTCCAGAGACTACCCTGTCTAGGAACAGGCTCCCCATCCATGTGAAGCAGAGTTCATCCCTAATCCAATTCAACTGCAACTTGGACAATTGGATGAGAAACAGGAAATTCTTCCCTGGTTTGGCATCTATGTGTCTGATGCAAACAGGAAACCTGTAAATGGTTCATCTCCCAGGCCCATGCTTACACTTATTAAGGGTATCAGTACACTTCAGAGATGTGGGATGCATGGCTAGGCTTAAAAAGGCCCTTGTGGTCTTTAGCCTAGTAAACACCTATGAACCTTTGTACAGATGACAACTGAGGAGCTTGTGACTCTCACTGAAAGGCCAGCTTACGTGGAAAGGAAGTTCCCATGTGGTTATAGTGGTGCTACACAGTGTAGGTGACTAACTAGAACACAAGGAGGGTCTCATTTACCAAATTGGAGTACGTCAAAATAAGTGCAGTCTACACTACTGCTATCCCACCCCTCACATATACATTATCCACCTGTCTGTGCATATTCCAGTGTCAGGACATGCAAACTGCTATATACGCCCTGTCTACATCAGTACTTGTGTAACCCTACTATACATTCCCATCCACAGCAATGCTTGATATTATACAGTCCCCAGTTAGCTTTTCCATTCATAGCTCTGCTTTATGCTGTATAGCCCAGATGTAGCACTGCAGTCTTCAGCAATGCTTTATATTGCACAGCAACCCTCCATAAAGCATGCCTATCATCATGTTTTTTTTTTTGTGTTGCACAGCTTTTCCATGTAACAGTCCCATCCTCAGTAGAGCTTTATATTGCATAACTCCTTCCTTACACTATTCTTATCCTTGGGAGTGCTTCATACTATACAGTATTCCCCCACATAGCACTCCCAGCTTCATAACATGCAACACTGTTCAGGGGTTGGTATAACAGTTAAGGTGTTTTCCTCATAAACATAAGGTGCAGGGTTTGATCCTCAGCTTTGAAAAGGAAACTGGCTAGGCTTACAATGGCCCATAATGACAGCTAGCCTAGTACTTTCCTATGAACCCCCTCCACGTCTCCAGAAAATCACAAAACATTCTTAATTATTCTGGATGAACTCCTCATAAGTAAAAATGCCATTATCCTAAGTGAGTTTGACTACACTACACAATTATTAATCAAGGGGACCAATACCACCAATGCAGGATATGGTCAAAAATTCTTAGATTTTATAAACAAAAATTCCCTGAACCAGATTGTTAAGGAACCAACAACAAAACAAAGTATAATGTACCTGGTTTTATCAAAATTAGCTCATGCATATAACATCCCCAAGATATCCACTTCACTGGTTAAATCAGATCACAGGTTAGTAACCTTCTCCATCAGAATCTCCAACCCAACAAAAACAATTGTCACAGAATTCAGTTAATTCAAATGTACAAATCTCCTAATTATCACAGAATTCAATGAATTCAAATGATCAGATCTCCTAATTATCACAGAATTCAATTAATTCAAATGGACAAATCTCCTACAATTATATGATAAAGTCTCTACATCTGAGTATAAAGGTATTACCCATAGTCTTGATACTTCAAATAGTTATATGGTAAGTTCTACTCATACCTGGACAAATGTATAAAAATGGAAGAACCATCTAGAGCCAAATAAATGGGGAGGTTCTAAAAGCAAACCAGTGTGGTGGTCCTCTAGCATTAATAACTATGTAATAAAAGGAAGAAACTTCTAAACCTAAACTGCAGAAAAAAATATCCCCAAACATACTCTCAACTGTCCAGATTTCAGCAGAATGTCCAGATTTTTGCTTCATATTTTTGGTCTGTTTCTCATAACATTTTTTTAGATTTCAGGATTTTTGTGGCAAATCAGTGAGGATTAAAGTCACTAAATAATGACAGGCATTTGAGTTTCAGTCTACATATCATATAAAAAATGCATGGTAACACAAGACCTTTTATTCTAGTAACTTTCTAAGTTTATAAGAGCAATATTTAAAATTTGCCCCTATTTGTGGTGCTTTGTCCCCCATTATTTTTGTCTTTGCCCATTTTTTTTATGTTAAGAGGTTGAAAGTTTTGTCCCCAAATTAGGGCAAATATCAAATAGCTGCTGCTGTAGCGTTGTCGCCTCACAGTAAGATGCTGTCCGGTTCAATTCTCAGCTAGAGCGTCTTCTGCGTGGAGACATGCATGAATGGGTGTACCTTCATTGAAGGTTGTGCATCAGGGCTGGTAACTCGGCACGTAAAAATCAACTACCAATCATTAGCGGACCGGAGTTCAGCTGTGGTGACCCCTAACCAGGAAAAGCCGAAAGACACAAACAAATCAAATAGCTAGGTAAGAAACCAAAAAAAATGCATAAAAAAAACAAAACCATCCCATAAACACATACTAGGAAAACCAAAGACTACTACAAATCATTCTTAAATGATGTCAAAAAATAAATAACATTAAGCATTGCTTCAAGCTTACTCATAGTGTTACTAACTACTCTGATCCAGTGGATATTGCTAACATACCAGCTAATAAATTCAGTGCCAACTTCACTCCAGAGACATCTATTCCAAAATCATTTATCCTTAATGGAATCAAACTACTATCCATCATGAAAGATCTATTTCTCTGAAGGACAAGCAAAAACTAAAGGTCTGTGACTGGCAAAGTTTGCTGATGACTGCAAACTGGGAGCTGTCATGGACTCTCCAAATGATGTCATCATCCTACAAAAGGGTCTTACACAAACAAATAATTGGTGCCAAAGTCATGGCCTTAAACTCAATGCAAAAAATGTATTATCATTCCTTTCAGTAAAAGCGATGTTCCTGCTAACTACCACATGAACAGCAATACCTTAAGTACACACTCCATGGTGAGAGACCTGGGCACACAGGTTGACAGCAACCTTACCTTTGACCACCATGTCTCCACAGTGGTAAGAAGGGCATTCTATATTGCTCATCTCATAAGTAAGGACATTGCCTCCAGGAAAAAAAGAAGTTATAACCACCCTGTACTCTTCCCTCATCAGGCCAATAACTAAGTACAATGCCCCTTTTGGTATGTACCCTTCCAAGCACCTGCAGCAATTGGAGAAATCACAAAGGTTCCTCACAAGGAAAATTCAAGGTCTTCAGTATCTGTCCTGTGAGGATCATCTGAAATCACTGTCACTTCATTCTGTTTCATACAGACTACTTAAAAGTGATCTCTGCCTTGCATACAAGGCAATCTGTGACCCTGCTTTATTGGAAATGATGCATATCCGTAAGTCGAATAGTACACGGGTTACTGGCTCTAAAGACAATAACCTGGTATGTGACATTAATAAAACCTGCTGGGGGGACAGATTTGTCTCCCAGAGGTTACCACACATGTGAAACAGACTCCCACTTCATGTCAAACAGAGTACCTCTTTGGCCCTCTTCAAACACAATCTGGATGATTGGAAGGGTGACCGTAAATTCAACCCAGGGGTTCCACCTGTGGTCCCTCTTGGACAGGGACAATAGGTTCTGATCATTGAAATATGGATAAGAACTTGGCTAGACTTGTAAGGGCCTTAGGGCCATTAGCCTAGTAACTTCCTATGATCCTGTAATTGGGACCATTAGGCCTGTCTACATGGGCTCCCTATTAAAATGTCAGCACTTGAAATGCAGTGTGCTGACATGCCAAAAAAAAAAAAAACAGAAAACATAGGGAAGAGTGAATCTTAAAGATTGCTCCTCTCCTTAAAACTTCTTTTTGCAGAAGTGTTAAGCCCCCCCCTGACCCCCACACCTGCAGAACTTATATATACCAAGTCCAAAATTGCCATGCCTTAGAGAAAAGGGAATATGCTGTGAAATGGCATCTCAGACTTTCATATATACAAGTTCGATCTTTTAGCTATTCAGTCTCTGTATTTTGGGACTCACTCTAGCGAGTCCCAACATTTCAAATGGTTACTGCCTACATATCTGGTATTCTAATTAACAGCACTAAACAAGCATTGACAGGCCCACTCCTCAACCTGTTTAACCTGAGAATAGCAACTGGCTTTGTCCCACAGGAGTGGTACACAGCTGTTGTGATGCCTCTGCATAAAGATGGCCCCACCACACACCCCAAGAATCATAGACCAATCAGCCTAATGAGTCTATATACAAAGCCATGGAACATATCATAACTCGGGTCTACTTCTAAATTTCAACATTTTCAAAATTTCAAATTTCTTATGGTCAAGACCATAAGATCAAAGTTCTGAAACTTTGAAATGTAAATAAAATAAAAGAAAAAGAAAAAAACTTATTTTTTATGTTTTTTCCCACACTCCCTGCTAATTAAATATTTCAACTCTGAGATCGCACTACATCGAGGAAAATGGTAAATATACCATTCCGTATTGTACATCGATCTCCATTTAAATGGTGTGAAGTTTCAAAACTTCGATCTTATGGTCTCAACCATAAGAAATTCTAAGTTTTGAAACTCTATTTTGAATCTATTTTGAATCCCTCCCCTTCAACTATTTAAATTTATTGGCCATCTTACTGTATTCCATAGTACCAGAATACAAAAGTGACCACCCCTTTCAATCCATCTTGCTGCTTTAAAAATAGTATCTCTCCACTAAACCTTAACTTTTTAAACAGGTAAAACTTAAGTTACCTACTTTCACATCTAACTTCTCTAGTGCACACTGCAGTGTGCATTTTTTTTTCATCTTACCTTTAAGCATACCTGTGACTAGCAATTGCTCTAATACCTGCTGGAAAGCATTAGGAAGCCTTAACCTGATACAAGCACTCAACTCTCCTTGTTAATAAGGGGAAATTAATAGTAGGCACTAAACAGCCTATAATTGCAAAGTACCTTGCTAAGGTAAGGGAAAACAGCTCCTGTACTTTACAAAAAAAAAAAAAAAAGCACCAAACCAGGCATGTCCAAGGGTCAGCTTCCGGTGATTTCTCCTATCTACCTGGTGAATCTGGGCATACTGGGGCAATGCAGCAATTACCTCATGTACACAGACAACCCTCTCCTCCTACCACCCAACACTACAACCTGTGAGAGATGCTCTTACATAGCCAAAATTGAAGCAAAGCTCTCTCCACCTAAGATTGTGCTAGACAGTCAAATAGGAGAAGGTTAACACCCACACTACACTTCAAGCAACACATAGCCCTTCTAAACCCACACTACCAACACCCACATATAGCAACACTAAATCCACATATGCAGAGGCCCTTAACTGTAACCTGCCCAAGCAACAAGGACCTCTGAAGCTGAAACGCAAACAAACACCAGTCACAACCAGAGTGTCACATAGTTCACAACACCAGTGTGCCACCCAGCAACAGCCCCTAAGGCAGGACAACGTACCTAACACTTTAGTCATAGGTGACTCTATAGTCCGTCGCACTGATTTCCCACTCAGCAGGTTGAACAAGGAGAAAATTACAGTCAGCTGCCTGTCGGGTGCCAGGATCCGCCACATAACGCATGCACTCAAGTCACTCCACAAGAACAAATATGACTCTGTCATTGTCCATGTTGGAGTGAATGACTTGAGACGTATCTCCCTGGACTACATGAAAAGAGACATGGAAGAGCTCTCGGATCATGTGGCCCAGGCAGGTATGACCCTAGCCCTAAGTAGCATCCTGCCTTTGCCCAGAATGATACCACAATTTAAGGACAAAATGACTGACTTCAACAATTGGCTAAGCTTCTGGTGTCATTCAAAGGAGATCCAGTATCTGTCTGCCTGGGATGACATGATCGACAGACCACGGTGCTTTGCCAGAGATGGTCTGCACCTGTCGCCCCTGGGATTCAGGTTACTGGCTAAGGCTCTTGCCACCCCTATAGTGCCTTTTTTAGGCAAAGTTCAAAGGACAAAACCACCACCGTAACAGGTACAAGCATGCAAAATCTGAAGGTAATGCTACTCAATGCTAGAAGTCTAAACCTCAAAATGCACTCTCTCGAGGCACTCCTAAAAATGGAGAACATCGATATCTGTGCAGTAACTGAGACCTGGTTCAAGGCTCCAGAGAGCACCCCTGCAATACCACGCTATAACTCTTACCACACTTTTTGGCCACCAAACCAGGACCAAAACACTAAAGGTGGAGGAGTGTCAATATTCACCAAGGATATTCACACCACCAGGCTAGTTGCCCAACACAATGTGTCTGAAATTCTCCAGATGCAACTAACACTAGGTAAGACTGCAATCTAAATTGTAGCTTGCTACAGATCCCCCACCATACCCAAGATTCTCACTACATCTTTCTAAACATAATGGAAAATATTAAGATAGAACCAAACACCCTAATACTGGGTGATTTTAATTACCTTGCCATTAACTGGGAAAACTACTCATGTACCAACATCTTTGCCCAACGGTTCTTGGAATTCATACATTCCAATGCCCTGGATCAACTAATCCATAGTCCCACAAGGGGCTCCAATATCCTAGACCTGGTCATTACCAAGATGGGAAATTGATGCTCCACACCTATGGTCACCCCCTCGTTAGTCAGGTCTGACCATAAGTTAATCACCCTTAACATCCACATCCCACCCCCACCCCCCAGTAAGGAAACCTCCATAAAAACTTCTCCAAAGCCAACTTCATGCTACTCAAGTCAGAAGTGACAAACTTCATGACACCCATGCAGATGGGAACTGAAAGTTCAACTGCTGAATCCTACACTAAGGCACTGTACGAGCACATCCACTCATGCATGAATCGTGCCATCCCAAATAGAACCAAGATGCTCTTATCCAAAAAAAGGAAGCCAATCTGGTGGTCCCCTGCCATAAACAAACTTTACAACAAAAGGAAGAAACTGTTGCAGAAAAGAAGAAAACCCCAGGATGCAAAAAACTCCCTTACCGGCCTCAGTAAGAAACTGAGATCCCTCATAAAATCCTCCAAAGCTAGTTACAAAAATGAAATTGCCAAAGATTCCAAAGACAACCACAAGGCATTCTATAACTATGTCAAGAATCTAAATGGCAATGCTCAGATCTGCTCTGAGCTAAAACAGAATGGCATTAAATATACTGATCCCAAGGATATTGCCAATATCCTGGCAGATCGATTCAGTGCCAACTTCACCCCCCTCTCACCCCTAAATGGCCCATCTCAATACCGGAAGATTGCCAAATTCCGGTAATAATGGCCACACAGGTAAAAAATGCACTCTCCAAAGCTAAGAATACAACATCCATGGGACCAGATGACATCCCAGGCTGTGTACTACATGAACTACAATATGAACTGGCACCTCACCTAAGTGTCATGTTTAATCATAGCCTCACCTCAGGTTTCATGCCCACTGAGTGGCGCAGAGCTACAATTATCGTAGTATGTAAATCACTTGCTACTCAAATTAGCTTACCAGTTACAATCTGTGAAAAAATGAAGAAATAAATAAACTGGTAGGCAAACACGGAAATAATATAGTCCAACGATACCAAAGATTCCAAACTAAAGCAGCAGCAGCCAAAAGTTCTTCAAAACGTAGCTTTTATTCAAAAAAAACAAACGAACTGGATAAGCGCTTTCACATACACTATGTATGCTTCTTCAGATCCTGATTCTTATGAGTTTACCACACATTTAAATACTCTAGGTCCATCAGTTAATTAACATTAATTATTCAATAAACTAATTAACTGATCACTTAGCCTTTTAAACTGATAGTTACAAGAACTGCATAGCTTTTCACTGCAGGGCATATAGTTAAACTATAACAATAGAGAATTGTGATGCTGAAACTATTTAACTTTTGTAGCTTCAAATATATGAAAAATATATATGATACTGTATATTAAATCATTACAAAATTAAAAATACAAGCAGGGACATAGAATAACATAATAAATTAATATTATTAAAATAGCATTTGTTAAAACCAAATATAATATAAAATGCTGCAAATATGTGAAAATAATCTATATTCAACACATAATTTGATTAATATTTATGTAAAATTAATTCTATGTAGTGAAATATTGAGTATTCAAGGTAATTCATAATGTATAAGGTAGTTCTTGAATATACACTGCTGTTATGCTTCGAAATAGAATATATATATATATATATACATCAGTATAATATTTTAAGTATTTTTATTAGGTATAATACCTTGTATATAATACAAACATCAAATGCTTTACAATAGTGCATGAATATCAAATTTCATGTGGGAATATAGATGAATAGGGAATAGTTTATAAGATCTAATACCTAGAAAAAGTTAAAAAAGGAATCTGCTGTTATATATGTATGTATATGCACTCTTAGCCATACAAAATATAGGGCTATCTTCTTTTTCTGAGTGCTGGTTTTATAGATACATATTGTTTGATTCCTGGATGTTGGTGTGCTCTCAACTTAAAGATCCAGTATAATTCTCTGGATTCTAGAAGGTTGGGGTTTTCCTTCTCTCTCTTATTACATTTGACTATTTCCAGAACTCTAAATTTAAAATTATGTTCTCTAAATTCTAAAATGTGTTTTGCTAAGGCGTTCTGTTCATTTAGACGCCTTATATCATAGGTATGATCATAGACTCTATTCTTTAATTTTCTCTTTGTCATTCCCACATAAAAAGCTAGACACTTTTCACAGTTTGCTAGGTAGATAATATTTTCTGTTGTGCACGTTGCCTCAAATTTAGGAACAAATTTGAAGTTAAATACTGGGTGTACAAAATCTTGTTCACTAGTTATATAAGAGCACATGTTACAACTTCCACATGGGTACGTTCCAAATCTCATTATTCCTTCCTTCTGTAGATTTATATCTACCTTAAAATCTCCACATAATAACTGTTTTAAATTTTTACTATTTTTATATGTGAATCTCGGGTAGGCTGTTAATATTTTCATAGTCATCTCATCTATAATCAAAATATTCCAGTTGTTTTGGATAATGCGTTTGATAGCTTGACTATCGTTGGTGTAGGTCATTATATATCTTACTACTGTTAATCCATTCTTGGTTATTTGTTTACCCTTGATGCTAGTTTTATGTTGTCCAATCTCTAGATTGAAGGTCTTAATATAATTTTTATTCGGCCTTTTATTTGGTTCTTCTATGGGGGCCGATGGGAAAACTTTTCCTTTAACCAATTGTACCAACTCTCTATTGTAGCCTCTTTCAATAAACAGTTCTTCCATTTTTTCTATTTCATTGTGTTTTATTTCTTGTTCACTGCACAGTCTATTAATTCTTACAAATTGACTCTTTATAATTGCTGGAAACACATGCCGTGGATGCATGCTATTAAAGTCAAGAATAGTATTTTTCCAGCAAGTCTTTCTATAAAGACTGGAGACTAAGCATCCATCTTTGATACTTAAATTTATGTCTAGGAAGCTGATAGTATCATTAGATGCTTCCATAGTAAAATGTAAGAAAGAAGTTGTGGTATTAAGGTAGTCTAAAACATTTTAAACTCTATTAGAGTACCTTTCCATACAATAAGTATGTCATCAACAAATCTTTCGTATAGTATAATTTTACTAAATAATGGATGGTTAAACAAGAATGTTTGTTCCCACTGAAAGACCACAAGATTTGCATACGTGTTGGCGCATGGAGTTCCCATTGCAACCCCCCATTTCTGATGGTATAGAATTTCACCATATAAAGACATTGTTGGACAGAACAATTTCTAGTAGTTGGCAAATGAGTATCTGTTGGTTCCTACTAAAATTTCCTCTAGATGAAATCAACTCCCTGATTGCCTGGATTCCATGGTCATTTGGAATGCAAGTAAATAAATTGCATACATCTAGTGTAATCAATAGATGTGTATCTGTAAATATAGGTTCTTTCAATAATTCTATATATTTTAACAATGTATATGTATCTTTTAGAATCGTGGGGATGTCGTTAACCAAAGGTCTTAATGTTTTTTCCAAAAAGATGGACATATTTTCTGTAGCCCAGAACTCTCCTGCCACTATGGGCCTCATGGGTGGAGGTTCTATCCCTTTATGGATTTTGGGTAGACCTTTAATTATTGGTATTCGGGGATGTTCACTAGAGAAGTAATCATATAGATTTTTTCCAATCTGTTGGCACATTAGCATATCATAGAGATTGTCAGCTATATCTCTACAAATCTTGTGAAGGGTGTCCTGTGTTATTTCTAAATAAGTCTGTGTATCACTCAGCATATTAAGCATAAGTTGATTGTATTCTTCCATGTTAAATATTACAATTCCATCCCCTTTGTCAGCTGGTTTAAAATTGAGGGTGGTATCATTACATAATGTTTTTAAGGAGTGATATTCTCTATGATTCAAATTGAAATAACTACATTTCTTATAACCATTAAAAAAATATTCATAGATATTCTGTTCACAGACTTTTAAGAAGCACTCTACATGTGATGGTAAAGTGGGTGTATAGACACTTTTCTTTTTAAAGTTAACAGAATCACTAGCATTAAATTCAACTTCAGGTTTGTTAGCGAAATGTAGTTTCAAAGCTACGGATCTTACAAACATTCTCAGTTCTATGAGAGTGTCATTTAAATGACTTCACTGTGAGGGAATGAACGTTAGTCCTTTGTTGAGTAAACTGGTTTCTTCATTCATTAGCACTAACCTGGAACGGTTGAAAAAGAGGTCTGTCAACTTTTCTGGCGTCTTTGCTGTTGTGGAAGCTCTCCGGAATGCTTCCGTTTCTTTCCTTGCCAGCTCTGCACTCGTTGTCTCTGCGGTGCTACAGAGCTACAATTATCCCACTCCACAAGGGGGTTCCACCTTGGATCCCGGAAACTATCGTCCCTTCAGTCTGACGAGCCTTATCTGCAAGGCCATGGAGCCTATTATCATGGAACTTATAAAAAAAGACATTGGCAACCTTCAAACACTGGACCCCACCCAGTTTGGGTTCGTGAAGGGCCGATCTTGTCTCCTGAACCTGATTGACTTCTTCATATCAGTCTCCAGAGCTATGGACAAGGGTAAGGTGATCCACATAGCCTATCTAGACCTTGCCAAGGCCTTTGACACCATCCCCCACTCTGGAGTCATAGATAAACCTACTAAGCTGGACATTAATCCCTACATCACCCAATGGGTTGCTAACTGGCTTACTGATAGAACCCACACTGTAAAAGTAGCCGACACCAAATCCAGCTCCAGACAAGTGACAAGTGGAGTATCTCAGGGTTTAGTCCTGGGACCGCTCTTGTTTGGAATCTACTTCTCTGAAGTACAGGCCAACACTAAGGGACTCTGGCTAACAAAGTTCGCAGATGACTGCAAACTGGGAGCCATTATTGAATCCCCAAATGATGTGGATACTCTACAAAAGGGCCTTACAGAAACAGATGCTTGGTGCCAGAGCCATGGGCTCAAGCTCAATGCCAAGAAATGTATAGTTATCCCCTTTGGGAAAAAAACGTGTACCCATGAATTATCATATAGGTGGCAGTACACTAAACATCAAAAGTGTGATAAGAGACTTAGGGACACAGGTGGACAGTGGTCTCACCTTCAATAACCACATCACCACAACAGTCATGAAATCCTTCTATGTGGCACACCTCATCACTAAGGGCTTTTCATCCAGAAAAAAGGAGGTCATTGTCCCACTGTACTCATCCCTCGTTAGACCCATTATAGAATACAACGCCCCGTTTGGTATGTACCTCTCAAGACATCTGCAATAACTGGAAAGGCTGCAGAAGTACCTCACTAAAAGAATCACAGGCCTAAAACAGTCAGGAAAACCTTCTATGTGGCACACCTCATCACTAAGGGCTTTTCATACAGAAAAAAGGAGGTCATTGTCCCACTGTACTCATCCCTCGTTAGACCCATTATAAAATACAACGCCCCGTTTGGTATGTACCTCTCAAGACATCTGCAATAACTGGAAAGGCTGCAGAAATACCTCACTAAAAGAATCACAGGCCTAAAGCAGAAGCCCTACGCTGACCGCCTTAAAAAACTCCAGCTATACTCTGTCACATATCGTCTACTCAGAGGCGATCTCTGCTTAACATACAAGGCCATGTCAAACCCAGAGCTGTTGGACATGCTACACTTAAATAAATCCCAATCCCTCACAGCTACACGCTCCAGGGATCTAAACCTTGTCATCACAATAAACAAAACATGCTGGAGGGATAGGTTCCTGACCCAGAGACTCCCCAGACTCTGGAATAGACTACACATACATGTCAAGCAGAGTGCCTCTTTGGCCCTCTTCAAAAGGAACCTAGACGATTGGATGGGAGAAAGGAAATTCACCCCGGGGATCACGTCAGTCTCCCTGCTAGACTGGGGTCCAGGGAAGTAAATAGTGTGGGAAGAAGTAGCCAGGGAATTGTTATGGCTAGGCTTGTATAGGCCCTAGGGCTGATAGCCTAGTACCAACCTATGAACCTATGAATCTAAAATTTAGAAGTAGACACCATAACTCACTTTATTAACTGTGATATTAAAAATCTTATCAGACATAACCCCCAGCAGTTTGTCTTTGTCAAAGGTAGATCCAGTTTAAGAAACTTGTAAACTTTGTTTAGAGGGTTACTGAGGCTGTAGACTGAGGACAGCTTATCCATGACTTCACCAAGGCATTTGATACCATACCACATGCAAATATAATAAGCAAGTTGAAAGAGCTCCAAATTGCCCCATATGTGGTTTGGGGGAAAGCCACATGTATTAGAGAAAGGGTTCACAAAGTAAGAGTAGGGGTGCATCCACTGAGAGAATGAGGCTGACCAGTGGAGTTCTATAGAATCAGTCATGGAACTTCTGCTGTTCAGAGTTTACTTCACACACCTCCACTGATCAAGTGAGGATATTTGTTTAACAGAGTTAAAGGATGATTGTAATCTGGGAGTTATCATTATAGCACCTGGTAAGCACCACCTAGTTCCAGCTTATAGGATAGACAATGCACCACATCAAAATGAAAAGGTTGTGAGAGACCTGGGCACATGGGTGGACAACTCCCTTACATTTGACCATCATGTTGCAATTGTAGTTAGGAAATCCTTTTATCTAGCACAGCTTATAACAAAATTTATTTAATCCACATTATTTGTTTATTTATTTGTTTATTTACATTTGTTTACCGGGAGTGTCCGACTGGACGTAGGTCCATTTTCAGCGGAGGCCCGGGGAAAAAAGCTTCACAGTTAAACTAAACAGACAGTAGTTACATTGGATTACATAGCGATTAACAATTTAACATAGCAATTACTTACAACATATTTACAGATGAAGAACATAGTACATCAGTAGACAACTAGAATCTTTATCTGTGAAGTACATAACAGACATTAACAAATGTTACAATAAGAAGTTCCTGCTGTATAATAAGTACTAGGCTTATGAGCATCTGAACTTGCTATAATCAAGGTAGTTAATGGAGTGGAAAGAAAGGTAGCGGTTGGATGGGGTGGGTGATATCCACACCAAAAGAAGTCCTCATCTCCTTGTAGTCTGCACTGATTAGATCCATCAAAGAGTACAATTCTCCCTTTGGAATGTTCCATATTAAATATATCAAGCAATTAGAAAGATCGCAGAGGTTTGTAACTAAAACAGATCATGGACCTAAAAGATCTAAACTACAAAAACAGACTAGAGTCTTTATCCCTATACTTAGTTTCAATACAGACTCTTTAGGGGAAACCCATATCTTACTTATAGAGCCCTAAGAAATCCAGTAGTCCAACAACTCTTACACCTTAATAAATCAAACAGTCCAGCTAACACTAGGGCCAGAGATCTAAATCTACTCCAATACATAAAAGAGACTTAGAGGAGGGATAGATTTATCATACAGTGACTTCCCCTTCTTAGAAACAAACTGCATATTCAAGTTAAGCAGTATAAGACACTGTCTTTAAAAAAGGAGCCGGACAACTGGACGGGTGTTCATAAATTCACTCCTGGTTGACCAACCTGGCCCTCCTAGAAATGAAAGACAATGATGGGTACCAGCAAGGTAGAAATGGCGTTGAGGCTCATTTGCATTTTAAATTAAATCTATGGTGCTATGAAAAGTAGTCTCATCCTCAGTCTCTTCAACTACAGCTCACATTTACAGAATTTCTTTACAATGTATAGCTTTGCCATCTTCAGAAGTGCTTTATATTGTCATCCCCTCCATTCAGTGCTCCCAGTGTTAGAGGCACTATATAAATAACTAACTCTGTCTTCAAATGTGGACTGCTCCAAAGATCCAATACAAAAAATGTGATATTTTTGGACTGAATCTAAAAAGACTGAACGTAAAAAAAATAATATTTTTATGGGGGGGCAAGCTCATCCTCACTAATTATATATACCAACTCCAAGATCACACAACAGTGGGGTATGGGCAAATTCCCAAAACTTCATGCACCTTAATCTTACATGGAAAGCAACCAGCAGGCTGAAAAACAAGGCAAAACAGTGTTCACAATTCTGAGCAGTCATTCGTTCAGACTGTATCCAGATATATGCCTCCCATTGCAGATACAGCGTGCCATAGTTTTTTGAAGTGCTTGTTTGCACAGAGAATAAGCCTGTGGAGACAACCAATTTATGAAGACAGCTGCTAAGGAAACTCTAAAATAACACTGGTAGAAACTCTAAAATATCACTGGTGGCATGACAATACCTTCCGCCATGTGTCCTTGCTCTGTCTTAGTTATATGAACTCCTTGGACCCAATTCTTTCGTTAACAACTTTATAGGGGCCAGCTACACCTCTTAAATTCAAAGTGTTTTGGTAAGTAGCTAGCCTGTGTAGTGTGTTTGCTACCAACATCCTGAACTGTGTAGCTCCACAGTGACTGGAGTATCTGTGAAACTCCATTAATGAGTTGTAGCGTCATGAATAATGTTTCACTGAAACACAAACAAACCTTTTTAACTCCTTCTGCATCATTCAAATTTGCCTTAACTATGCAAAGCAGGCTTATGAATTCAGGTTACTCTTTATATGGTCAGGAAAAGGAGAAAATAAATGAAATTAAGTCTAGGTATAACATCTGTAAATAAATGTAGCAGAGTTAAATAAAGGCATTCATAGAAAATCTATACATTCACAGAAAATATAGACAGATGGTTTTAATTAGGAAGCATGTCTGACAATTGAATGCTGGCCTAAAATCAGTTTAGTCTGATGTGATGCAGTATAAAATTCCAAGCAAAGTACTCTCAGTCTTAACCCTTATCATGTTCCAATATTAATCTCAAATGCAGTATTAAAGCCTGCACCAGTTTTAGCCTTAGAATTTAGAATATCCTGTAACATCAGAAGATTAGCAACATAAATTAGTAGTTTACTTCACAGTTGTAGTTGATATCTATGCAGTTCCGATTCAGGTATAGCATAAAACGAGAACCCCCCCCCAATACTCCAATCTCTCTGCTGGATTTCACTGACACATAAATACATAATGTTACCTTATGTCAAGTTCATTTTACTTTAAATTGGTATGGTAGTTTACTCTTTTTAATAATTGTGTTTGCAAACTTGTCCAGGAAGAAAGGTATATTGCTGCCCCAACTTTTACATTCTGTTATATTTATTTACTTACTTATTTTTGTTATTCAGGCAAGCCCACTTGACAAAAGAATCTCTTTTCAGGGGCATTTGAAGAACACCCTCTGTTTAAGTGATTGGCTCACAGTCATACTCTAGGAAAATGTAGGCCGAGTGAATCAAACCTTGAACTACAAGAAGTAGGTCAGTAATCATTCAAAGCCTTAACCAACTGAATTACTTGTCACTTGCATTAATTGTTTGATAGGAGATCTCACTATGGGTATATACAGATGAGAAAATTGTAGGCAAGTACCAAAAATCCCCTGATTTCTACCTGGGTAATGGCCATGCCATAAAAAAGCACCTCCTATAATCACCCAACAGGTATAGCCAACATACTGACTAACAGATTCAGTGCCAACTTTACCCCTATCTCCCCCCCAAGGTCCCTATTACAATACCAGATGAAAGCCTGGTATCCACCATTTCTGCAGCACAGGTAAAAGCTGCATTGTCCAAAGCCAAGAATACAGTGTCCATGGGATCTGATAATTTCCCTGACTGCATCCTACATGAGCTACAGTCATCCCACTCCATAAAGGGGGAGCAACTACAGACCCTGGGAACTATCACCCCATTAGCCTGACAAGCCTGGTATGCAATGCTATGGAGCGCATCATCATGGACCTGCTTAACAAAGATACAGGCAATCTCCAAACTCTTGAGCTCACACAGTTTGGCTTTGTCAAGGGTAGATCCTGCCTGCTGAACCTGGTTGACTTCTTTGAGGCAGTCACCAAGGCTGTGGATGAGGGTAAGGCAGTGCATACAGCCTACCTTGACCTAACCAAGGCCTTTGATACCATTCCGCACTCAGGTATCATAGATAAACTCACCAAACTAGGCATCAATCCTTACATCATTAGGTGGGTTGCAAATTGGCTCACAGACAGGACCCAGAGAATGAAAGCTGTGGATTCCAAGTCAGACTGTTAATCAGTCATCAGTGGAGTCCAACAGGGCTTGATCCTGGGCCCTCTCCTGTTTAGCATCTACTTCTCAGAAGTCCAGGCCAACACAGAAGGACTATGGCTGACCAAGTTCGCTGATGACAGCAAGCTAGGAGTCATTATCAACTCCCCAAGTGATGCAGACATCCTACAAAAGGGCCTCTCTAAGACCAATGACTGGTGTCGGAACCATGGCCTGAAGTTTAATGCCAAAATATGTGTTATCATCCCCTTTGGAAAAAATTCAGTTCCCACAAATTACCACGGTGATGAGAGCCCACTGATCACTGAAGGGGCCATAAGATATCTGGGCACCCAAGTCAACAGCCACATCACCTTCTACCACCACATTGCCACTGTGGTCAGAAAGTCCTGCTAGGTGGCACATCTTATAACCAAAGGTTTTGCATCCAGGAAGAAAGAGGTCATTATCCCTCTCTACTCATCCCACATTAGACCAATCATTGAATATAATGCCCCATTTGTACCTGACCAGACACCTACAATAGCTAGAGAGGCCACAAAAGCACCTCACAAAAAGGATCCCAGGCCTTCAACACATGTCTTACATGGACAGACTCAAGAAACTTCAGTTGTTCTCAGTCTCTTATCATCTACTTAGAGGTGATCTCTGCTTGACTTACAAAGCCATGTCTGACCCAGCCCTACTTGAAATGCTCCACCTAAAGAAATCCCAATCCTCCTGCGCCACACACTCCAGAGATCACAACCTCATTATCACATTTAACAGAACATACTGGAGGGACAGGTTCATCTCCCAAAGACTGCCCATACTCTGGAATAAGCTTCCAATTCATATCAAGCAGAGCACCTCACTGGCCCTCTTCAAGAGAAATCTTGATGAGTGGATGGGTAACAGAAAGTTCACTCCAGGGATCATTCCAGTTGCACTACTGGATTTAGGCACTGTGAACTAACATCGGGTGACACGGTGCCTGGGCAATTTTCTGGGGGCTAGGCTTGTAAAGGCTCCAGGCCCATTAGCCTAGTACACACCTATGAACCTATGATAGAGGAAAAATGGGTGACACTGACATTGTCCTAAGTGGCCCTATAGCAGGCAGATATGAGGAGGCAAAAAAAAGTGTGGGTATTCTTTATATAATATAATAAACTGTAAGCTTCACTGTTCTTATGGGCAGGCTTGTCTCTTTGAAAATAACAAATCTGAGCCATGAGGTCATGGAAAAATCTGAACAAGCAATAACAAAAAAATGTAAATAGAATGTAAGAGCACAGTTTAAGACACAGGCACACACACACACACACACACACACACACACACACACACACACACACACACACACACACACACTAAAGGTATTTACAATCAACATAGCCATAAAACAGATGGGAGATGAATATAACTGTGATATTTAAATAGGTTACTCATAATATCAAGACTTCATTATTAGGGAAAAGGTACAGCATCACTTCTTTGCCTACACAAGACCCTAATTTCACATAACAGTGAGTCATTTTAAAATGCTACATGACAGATTGATGTTACACAGCTATCCAACAGTTGAAACTAAAATATTGTTTGCATACTTTATATTAGTGTGAACATATCAAATGTATATATTGTATAATATACAATGTAGCAAACAGTTACTGCAGTTTAGACCACACACTGAGAGCTACAGCTCTCAGGTTTGACTGCAAATGGCAGTGCTTTTAAAATATGCTATTACACTAAATAGCAATTCAGAGCTGAGATGATGGATTGGATGTCCAACTGAGCCCCCTAACACATTGTGCCCAGAGGAGTTACTCCATTCACCCCACCCTAGCACTGCCTGGTCACACAGTAGGCAAACAGAGGCTGATGGAAACAAACAATGTGCGACAATAGGAGGTACTGCCAGCACAGATGGCTGGAATTTTGTAAATAATTACATGTCATTTGTGAATATCAAACTGATTTATACAAGGTGCTTGTGTTACAAATGTATTAGAACTGTATGTCATGTGTATATCAAACTGGTTTGTACAGATGTTTGTGCTAAAGTGCTTGTGTTTGACATTTATCCACAGTGTGCCCTGCTGTAGAGAACAGAAATGTATATGCACTACTGTAATTGTTTAAATGTATATGTTTTAACAGAGGAAACTGGGAGACAGGAGTTTAACCTCAGTCCAGCAAACTTTAAAATATATCTGAAATTAAATCACTTTATGGGCTAGGCCATAAAGATGCTATCTCACAGGTTTCAATGCAGCCAAAGACACAAAGTTGTATTAGGAAGCTTTCTGTAGTATATTTGGGGTGAACTAATTACAACTCTGAAAGCGTGGAGGTAATAAATTGTTTTATGACTTCCAGCACCTGCCACAGATCTGAGCAAAAGCCCTGGTGTGTATATTTTACATGTAGGTGCTAAATCTTGCCAGCTTCCAGTAATGGGGGTTTGTATTGGAACTAAAAGTCAGATGGCCAGAAGTGATGTCATTCTGCAAGCTATCCTAGAAGTAATTTTTTAGATATTATTTTGAGAAGTCTCTTAGTGAGACTGAGCATTCTGTATTCTGCCATGGGCCTGACAAGAAGGACCAGTCACCACATGATCTGCCTTGTTCTATTAAGTAAGTTATTAGGGAATAGTATAATTCTCTTAGATTCAGTCAGGAATATAGTGAAGCTTAGTTTAGATATTGTTTTCTTTATTCGCCTGTCCTTCAATGTTATTTTAAATGTTTCCTGTGATTTGAACTCTGATGTCATTGTGAATATATACTTAGCATAGATTCATAGGTTGGTACTAGGCTATCAGCCCTAGGGCCTATACAAGCCTAGCCATAACAATTCCCTGGCTATTTCTTCCCACACTATTTACTTCCCTGGACCCCTGTCTAGCAGGGTGACTGACGTGATCCCCGGGGTGAATTTCCTTTCTCCCATCCAATCGTCAAGGTTCCATTTGAAGAGGACCAAAGAGGCACTCTGCTTGACATGTATGGGCAATCTATTCCAGAGTCTGGGGAGTCTCTGGGTCAGGAACCTATCCCTCCAGCATGTTTTGTTTATTGTGATGACAAGGTTTAGATCCCTGGAACGTGTGACTCTGAGGGATTGGGATTTCTTTAAGTGTAGCATGTCCAACAGCTCTGGGTTTGACATGGCCTTGTATGTTAAGTAAAGATCGCCTCTGAGTAGACAATATGCGACAGAGTATAGCTGGAGTTTTTTAAGGCAGTCAGGGTAGGGCATCTGCTTTAGAGGTGAGGTATTTCTGCGGCCTTTCCAGTTGTTGAAGATGTCTTGAGAGGTACATACCAAATGGGGCGTTGTATTCTATAATGATAAATTGCCTCTTCAAGGCTCGAACCCAAGACCCTGCACTCCATACACAAAGTGATTTACCACTAAACCATGGCATTTTCTTGTTCTTTTATTATTTATTATTAAACATATCTAAACGGGTGGCCACGGTGGTGCAGTGGTTAGCATTGTCACCTCACAGCAAGAGGTTCTCCAGTTCGATCCTCGGCTGGGGTGCCTTCTGTGCGGAGTCTGCATGTCCTCCCTGTGGTCGTGTGGGTTTCCTCCGGGTGCTCCGGTTTCCTCCCACATCCCAAAGACATGCTGCAGGTGGATTGGACACTCTAAATTGGCCCTAGGTGTGTGTGTGAGTGTGCCTTCTGTGGAAGGTTGGGCGCCGGGCTGGCAACTCGACACTGTAAAACTCCACTGCCAATCAATGTGCAGACAAGGTGATCCGCTGTGGCGACCCCTAACTGGGAAAAGCCGAAAGAAAAAGAAGAAGAAGAATTAAACATATCTAAACCTTTCATTGTGGCTGATCTTTGTAGAGATATTTAAGTTCTGAGAGTGTTTGCATATTTATTTGGTGACACTGTATAGGCCACTCCTATTAGCCTTGCTCTTGGTCAAACTACCATTTGTATTGATATTAATTTCATTCAGTATATTGGGTACCCTTGGAAAAGACTTAAGGTAGCTGGCAGGAGTGTCTGGTGTCAGTGGTAACTACCTTACAGTCTGGGCAAGAAGGGACATAGCTAGTAAACCTGTGCCAGCATTTCCCAGGTGTGTGTGTGTGTGTGTGTGTGTGTGTGTGTGTGTGTGTGTGTGTGTGTGTGTGTGTGTGTGTGTGTAAATCAAATCTCAAAGAGGGTGTGTGTCAGCTACTTGGGCAGGGACACAAAGCACTGACTGGACAGAGGGAGTGCTGGAGGTCTTGGCTTGAACACTCAGCTGAAATCTCTCCTCTATAGCTGTGCCAGTGGAGAGTCTTACTAGGGATCTGGAGAAAGGGAGAAACTAGCCTTGGACTGACTGTGTTCCCTGTGTGCTCTTAAGGGAAATTGTGCTTAGCTGTGCTTGATGTAAAGAGCTGCATCTGGAGATACTGTGTGTGTGTACCTGTTATCCTCTCAGTAAACAACTAACTTCACAATGGAAGTACTCCTGTTCCCATCCTGACTAATCCTTCCTATACCCCTTCTTCATCACTGCCTCCTATAGTTCCACATCACTAGTGAGCTTTTTGACTAATTTCTTAACGGTTACCCTAAGCTGCTACTTTTGATAAAAAATGTGTTTTATTGCTGTTTATTGCATTATACATGGTGTAGTCTATCATTATTAACTTTTTTATCATATTCACTTTGTATTCCTATGATATAACCTGTAATGTTTATGTGCAGTGTGTACTATGTATTTCTATATTTCTGGAGCATTTCTCCCCAGGACTCCATTGAAAACAGACTCATTGTGCCCCAATGGACTATCCTGGCAAACAAACTGCAAATAAATAAATAATAAAGAAATAAATAAACATCCCCCATTGGTGCCAGTGGTGAGTATTGAGGCTGCTTGATTACTGGCCCAGAGGTGGTGGGGCATCACACCCTGGACTACAGATACCAAATCATTAACAATTTGTAACTTTAATTCTTTGCACTAACTGACAGCCATGCTGTCAGAGTTTTGTGCTTCTAAACCATGGAAGTGAGGATTTTTTTTCCTTTTGAAAGCATCACAAAGTTGTTATTTACACTTTACAAATTTTTTTAGCAAATTTTCTAGTACTAATAAGGAACAGAATATAGAGTACTTAAAGAACAGCAAACTCCAGTTTAATTTCCAAACATTATTCCAAGTACATGAATTGAGCTAAAAATCAGTTTGCCCAATAATAGAGTCTGTAAGTGTCATGTCTGAATGTTTACCAAAAGGAGGTTTTAAAATGTTTGTTAAATGTAAACTTAAAGAGTGAGAATGATGGGAGATGTTAGGATGTTGAATATCTAAAATAAATAATGAGGAAACTTCTCTGTGTGGAAGATCTAAGATTCCCTAGAGTTCAGACACCTAATAAAAAGCATATTGTGAATATCCCACCTAATTAGAGGTGGTAAAAATATTTCCTTTAAAAAAAGCTTTTCAATTATAAACCCACTAATGAAAGTAGGGAAACACAATCTAGTTCAAGTCAAACATTTTTACACACGAACAAGAGATCCAAATAGTAGTGAAAAAACAGAATAACAGAATAAACTGTAGACATTTTATTCTGTTTTTTCAACTACCAGTTGGATTGCTTGTTTCTGTGTTTTTAATAAAGATTTGACTTGAATTAGCCTGTGCTTCCCTACATTCATTAGTGGATTTATACTTTGAAAAGTGTTTAAAGAAAGTATTTCTACCACCTGTTATTAGGTGGGATATTCACAGTATGTTTTTTATTAGGTGCCTGAACTCTAGGGAAACTTAGATCTTCCACACAGCGTTTCCATGTTATTTGTTTTTGGACCCAGTAGATTGATGTACTGCGTTTGTGAGACTTTGTGGGACACCACAGAGACTGTTTGTTTTGAATATCTAAAATACATTTTTTCAATTTTTATTAGCATTTTTAATTGCTTGCATTATTGCTGTTTACATTTCTAAGCCTATGTTAACTCTTTTCAATTTACATTTTTATATTTGTTTCTACTTTTGATGATGTGAGTACATTTATCTGTCTAGTTAATTTCCCCATTTAACCACTTCTTTATTGTTTTGTGTTGCTTATTTAATTTTAAAGCTATACTTAGTACAATGACAGGTATTTACAGAAAGGAAAGTGATTGAGAAAGAATGACTTGGAATTGTTGGAAGGTGAGAATGTGAGGAAAGTGAGCCCATATTAAGAAGAGTCACATATCAGGAAAGGACTGTATATGATGCAGCCCCCTGCTGTTATGACTGAGGAGTAGTAACCATTCCTTCTTTACCCTCCGTCCACTCACCCACCCACCAGAAGTGCAGCAGAAACAGAACAAAACTAATATATCAGTCCCAAGCTCTGAGGCTGTGGAATAAAGGAAGAAGGAGAAAGATATTTGCTCCAAAATTAGCTAGTGGTGGTGTAAAATGTAATGCTGCAGCATCCAGTGAGCCATCTAGAGCTTTGAACATGAAAGCTGTATAATTATGAGGAAGTTTGTTCTCTGTGCAATGTTTGTGAAGTAAACCAAAGTCAGGAGCCACACTTGCAACAGTAAGCAAGCCAATAGCTGACAACATCATTAAGATGAAAACTGGCTCTTCCTCTATGCAAATTTAGGTGAGACAGCAGTACCAGTACCAATAAGGGAGCTTTGCCATATGCATGCTTCCAGAACAGTATGGGGATACAGTCCCTTCTCCCACAGCATAAATCCTCCACCATGATCATCATCACAGGAAGCGGATTATGCATACAGAGCAGCACTGTCTCATCTATGTTCACATCACTTAGAACAGCAGCAGTTAATCTTTACTATACACTGCTTCTGAGGCATGGGACTCAGGAATTACTCACAAGATTCCAGCGGGATCTGCTGGCAATAAGGGTCAAACTCTATGTCCTTTGCTAACATGTCTTTTCATAACTGGATACAATGATGTTAGCAAATGCTTCTAGGTCTGCAGTCAGAAGGCTACTGAGAACATTCTTTTTCAAAAACGATTGATTGATTGATTGATTGACTGATTGATTGATTAGTTGATTGACTGAGTGACTGACTGACTGAAATGTATAATCTTCTCCCATACTATTGACTGGTCAACCTTTTGTTGCACTGCCTGTAAAAAATTAAAATTTAGAAAAACAAATTTTTGCATGCACCTGTATTGTTTTAGGGCTGCGTGCATCGCTGGAACCTAACAAAATCAAATGGTTCTGTTACAGTTATTTCTGTTCCAGTTCTGTTAACATGTAATACATATATATATATATATATATATATATATATATATATATATATATATATATATATTCTTTATCATCTTTCACACCTTATTCTGTTTTCCTTAAAAATATTGTTTTACTCTTCTTTTCATAAATGAAATACCTTTTATAGCATTATTTATCTCAAATCCTAGTCTGCCATCATAAATACAAATGGTTCTGTAATGTATATCAGGTTAACCATGTCTGCATACCAGTTCTTTGCAGTTTTTACCCTACTATATACTCTGCACTTCAATGTTGCTGCAAATTCCTTCTGAGAAATAATGTTTTACATAAAGCAGCAGTGCCTAATCATATCATATCCTTCGAAAACTGCTGTAGCACACTGCAGACTGGGGAATGCTTGCATTCCAGCTACAGCCTCCTCTGCAGACAGCAAGGAGTACTTTACTACTCTGCTGTATAAAATGCTATCCTTTTTTCAAATAATAAAACCATTCCCTTGTTGTCCTTCGTGTCTGTTTCCGCCATCATCTCAATAGTAACTGATCTCATGCTGACTTTTTCTTGCTAGCGTTTGATACCAAAGCATAAGTGCCTAAATAACAACTGAAGTCCCATTAATCTGACATTTATCTACCTTTTACAAATGTTGTTTGTTCCATCCCCACAATACTCTCCAACACTCTATCTCTTTCGCCAATTCCTTTGCTAAAATCTTCAAATCTTTGTATTATTATCTTTTTTTTTATTTGTGAACTAAGTTGTTAAACTAGTCATCACAGACCTTTTTCTGCCTGAACCATGACAGGAAGGACAAGGGTTAATGCAGTGTGTATATGTCCACTATAGAGACAAGCACCATGGAATGTGAAACTGCAGGAATTCCTACAGCATAAGATATCTGACATCTAGCTGTACCTTTTTATCAAACTATTTCCCCCGTTTCTCTTATCATCATCAATTATCCCATTTCCTTATTTATGCAAATCTATTAGAATTAGACTAGAATTCCAGTATCTAATTTTGTACCCAGAAAGTGCCAAGCCCAGCCATTTCTATGAGTCCAGTTATTTCTGTATAATTAACCCTATACAGACTTCCATTCCCTCAGCAATACACTTGCTCTCTCAGTTACAATTACTCG
Source organism: Protopterus annectens (assembly GCF_019279795.1). NCBI lineage: Eukaryota > Metazoa > Chordata > Ceratodontiformes > Protopteridae > Protopterus > Protopterus annectens. Next base: position 1,608,686,669 of record NC_056732.1, on the reverse strand, counting down.
GCCTAAAACAAGATTATCCACTGAACTTTTCAGCAAAACATGTTTCAACAAACATGCACTTTTGCAGTCACCAGAGTTAAAGTTACTTTAAGTCAATGACACCCAATGTAAGGCAATATAATTTATTTATTTATTTCATATTTGTTAACCGGGTTAGTCCAACTGAGTTTGTAAACACACCCATTTTCAGTGGAGACCCAGGGGAAAAGCCCCATCAAACATAAAGCAAAGTACTTCAAGTAAATATAAGTGACAATATACAAATATTAAATAATCACAATACAAAATAATTGTAAAAAAGAAAAGGTTATTAACTATTTGCATTGCATTGATAGTAAGCAACCCATTTTCAGTGGAGACCCAAGGGGAAAGAGCCCCAGCAAACATAAGCAAAGATAAACATACAGGACAAAAACTATTAAAAATAACAATGCAAATATGAAATAAATTATAAAGAGAAAAATGAAAGAATAAATTATGAACATTAAGGGTTGTAGTGATAATGTTTATAGTTCACTATAATGCACTATAAACCCTGGGGTTCACAGAGTTAAAGCACCTGCTTTGTCAAGATACTACATCCCAACATTGCTATTGGAAATATTTATTTGGAAACTAAGTAGACAGAATGTTCTAATTTGAAAATGACTGTCAGGTTGGGCAAAATAAGAGTTTCTGCTTGAGATATTTTATTTATTGGCCTGTGTGAGATGTGTGGGAGTGTCCTACATAGTGACAGTAAAGAAAGTTAATGTTTCAGAGAAAAGAGGTAAGCAATGGGGAGGAAGGTAAATATTTAGAAAGCATGAGGGAATGGACTGTTAGAGAAGAACAGCAAATATAACCGGGCATTAATATTATGCATTGTGTATTTTGAACATATATTAGAAAAGACTTTTACTAAAGCTATGAGTGCACAGATGTAATCATGCCTCAGGCTGGATTATTAATGAAATTAAGAACAGTAGTATCAAAGCAGGCATGTTGTAGCTAGTCAGGCACCATATAGACCATGCTGTCTGTTTTCAGGGAAGCAAGTATTTGCCTAGTGCAAGTAAACTTAGTCACTCTTCTTCAAACATGTAACAGAAATTAAATGGAGCAAATGAGCTAAGAAAGAGCGGGGAAGGCAAGAAACATAACTACACCTGAAATGAGTGATGTTCTATATATTTTTAGTAAAAATTAAGGGAATTTAGATAAGTTGTCAGTCTCTCTCTCTCTCTCTCACACACACACGCACACACACGCACACACACACACACACACACACACACACACACACACACACACACACACACACATACAGACACACACACACACGCACACACACGCACACACACACACACACACACACATACAGACACACACACACACACACACGCACACACGCACACACACACATACAGACACACACACACACACACACACACACACACACACACACACACACACACACACACACACACACACACACACACACACACCTAGTCTCTAACACTGAATGGCCAGACTATCAGTACAATGACAAGTGACAGTGCATGCTCTCAGGATTAACCTTGGAATGCATAAAGTCACAAACATCATTTCACAGGGGGGCAAGCTCCCACCAACTCCCATAACCCTTACTAATCATATATACTAACTCTGAGGTCATACCATCCCCAGGGAAAGAACATATTTCCCTGCATCAAATATTGTCAATCTCAAACACTTGTCAACCATCAAAATAGATGTCAAAATTAACATGTTTCACAGAATATTACTATTCTCCCTATCTTTTAAGAGGTTTAAACATAGGGGATATCCGTCAAGGGTAGTGAAGTACGTGTTGAATGGTAGAATGGAGGACATTGTTGATGATACTGTTTTGTATCGTTCACAACATTAGTCTATATCCATGCCCTTGGTGTTTACATCATTCACAAGATTGGTCTATATCCATGCCCTTGGTGTTTACATCGTTCACAAGATTGGTCTATATCTATGCCCTTGGTGTTTACAACATTCACAAGATTGGTCTATATCCATGCCCTTGGTGTTTACATCGTTCACAAGATTGGTCTATATCCATGCCCTTGGTGTTTACATAATTCACAAGATTGGTCTATATCCATGCCCTTAGTGTTTACATCGTTCACAAGATTGGTCTATATCTATGCCCTTGGTGTTTACAACATTCACAAGATTGGTCTATATCCATGCCCTTGGTGTTTACATCGTTCACAAGATTGGTCTATATCCATGCCCTTGGTGTTTACATCATTCACAAGATTGGTCTATATCCATGCCTTTAGTGTTTACATCATTCACAAGATTGGTCTATATCCATGCCCTTAGTGTTTACATCGTTCACAAGATTGGTCTATATCCATGCCCTTAGTGTTTACATCATTCACAAGATTGGTCTATATCCATGCCTTTAGTGTTTACATCATTCACAAGATTGGTCTATATCCATGCCCTTAGTGTTTACATCGTTCACAAGATTGGTCTATATCCATGCCCTTAGTGTTTACATCATTCACAAGATTGGTCTATATCCATGCCCTTCGTGTTTACATCGTTCACAAGATTGGTCTATATCCATGCCCTTAGTATTTACATCGTTCACAAGATTGGTGTATATCCATGCCCTTAGTGTTTACATCGTTCACAAGATTGGTCTATATCCATGCCCTTAGTGTTTACATCATTCACAAGATTGGTCTATATCCATGCCCTTGGTGTTTACTACAGATAGTAGTGCCATTAAGGGAATTATAAAGAACAGTTGGAGGATTTTGGAAGTCAATTGCGGTTTAAAGTCCCTACTGGGCCAAACCCCTTTTTATTAATAAAAGAACATATAATTTCAAAGAATTGTTAGAAAAGGACCACAAGGGGGGCAGGGGGAGGTGAAAACAAGGGGCACCTTTAAGTGTTTAAATTGCAATTTTTGTAGGTACATAGCAGAGGGTCTATATTTTGAAGTAATTTCTTGTAGTAAGATTTGGTAGGTACCTGGTGTATTTAATTGTGGTTCAACCTTAGTGGTGTACTTAGCAAAGTGTTCAGCATGTACTTCACTCTATATAGGAAAAAGGTTTATTTTACTGTCATAGACCATGTTCCCAGTGATTTTAATGGGGATAGAGAAGGGGAATTGGAGTATAGAGAATTTAAGTGGTAAGTGTTATTTAATGCCTACAATGCACTGGGGTTGAACAGTACTGTGAATTATAAAGTTGTTTTGCGTAGAAAATTTTACTATGATAAATGCAAATAATGGTTTAGAATAATTTTTTTTACAATAATAATGAATGTTGTTTTGAGAAACACAGTTTTTTTACTATTAGGGTTTAATTGGCATTATTAAATAATTATTATAGGATGGATGTGATTGGGTAGAATTTTTTGAATGTCACTATATTAGATTGAAACACATAGCAAAGTTTATTCTGATGAAGGCCTCTGTAGAAGGTCAAAAGCGCTAAATTCAAGTGGAATAAAACATTTTAAGATCATCTAGTGGTGTCTTTTTTGTTTTTTTGTTTTTATCATAGTGTTTTTGCTTTATTACTTTGGATATTGTTGTTACAGATAAACATAACTAATTAGATTGGCTGATGGCAGTCGTGGATACTACAGGAAAGACATTTGAACTTGAGCTATGAAAACATGTTGAAGTAATCTGAGCAGGTTTTGAGAAATACTCATTCTGAAATACAACTCTTTGATATTCTGTACAGAAACAGGAAATCATTTTGACTAACCATGCATTTTTTAATAATACAAATGTAGTGGGCATCAGCAATGGCACTGAAAGTAATTTGTTTCCTGTGTTTTTTCACATAAACAGGTTAAGGGCAATGTAAACCCTCAGAGATAGACACACTAACTGGTCATAACTGTACACCTTTCTTTGTTTGTTTACTGTGATGGAATCTGCAATAACAGAGGCACCTGGGGAGGTTGAAAAGAGCTACAAGTTAAGAAACTGCTGTACGTAGCAGAACAGAATTGGATGCGTCTGAGGGAGGGGTATTCTTCAGACCACTGATTGCAGGCAAATGTTTTACTGTTTGGAAGATTATATACAGATAAAAAAAAAAACTCTAGTTTCTATATAGTTCAGTTGGTACTGTTCTTTTTATTAAGATTTGTTTTATTTATTTTTTTATGCAAAGACACAACAGGTAATATCAACATTAATAGAGAATTTAATAGTAATAGCTCTAATCTATTGTCCTCAACAGTCAAAAAATAAACTACATTTCCTACTATCTCCCATCTTCATCCACCTAATCCTATCTGGTGATATCCATCCAAACCCCGGACCTAGCACCACTAATAACCTCATTCCGCCACAAAGTAACAATACCACTAACCTTAAAAGCCTAAAAATAATCACTCTCAATGCCCAAAGCCTAAGAAATAAAACCACCCTTTTCCATGCCTGGCTTCACCACAACCTTCCTGACGTAGCCATCTCTGAGACTTGGCTAAAACCTACCATCTCTGACTCGGAAATCCTACCCCCCCCCCCCCCCCCAGCTTTCAAGCCCTTAGATCTGACCGCCTAAACAGAAAAGGTGGAGGAGTAGCCTTGATATTCTCTAATCTACTCCCCATTATTCCATACCCAAACCCCATTCCCCAGTTCTACAATGCAGAACTAGTAATAGGTTTACTACAAATGAATACTCACAAAAGTATCTGCATCATATCCCTTTATATTCCCCCAGGTAACAACACTACCACCCTTGAAGAAATCCTCGAATGGGCCTCAACTAACATTAACCTAGAAACCTACATTTTAGGAGATGTGAACATAGATTGGAACAAAATTAATAACCTAAACCCAGCCATATCTGTCAATCTATTCAACTTTACTCAATTAACTAACTCTATCACTAGACCCAACAAAATCAACCCTCCAGGATCTACACTGGACTGGATCCTAGCTACCCACACTAACAACATCTTAGACTCGGGCATCCTTCCCGATTCCTTTAGTGACCACCTACTTGCCTTCATCCACCGAGCTACTCAGTCTCCCCATCTCCAGCACCAATACCTGCATACACATAACCTAACTAACTTCAACGCCCTCACTTTCTCCAATACCCTCAAACAAACTAACTGGAACAATCTAAAAACTCTTCCTCTTAACAGAGCCGTCGAATCCTTTAACTCTACTTTCCTAAATGTACTTAATTCCCAAGCTCCACCCCGAACTATAAGAATCAAATCCAAATCTGCCCCATGGCTAACTAGGGAAACCAAAAAACTCATGCAACAACGAGACAAATGCTGGAAACGTTCTCAGCACAATAAACATCCAGAGACCCTTATTCAATACAAGCAGCTCCGCAACCTCACAAAAAAACAAATATCCAAAGACAAACAATCCTACTATATGAAACTCCAAGCCAACCACTCCAAAAACCCTAAATTATTCTGGAAGTCCATTAATTCACTCCTCAACCCAGGCACTAAAAATAATCCTTGCCCTGACACTACCAAGTCTGATCCAGAAATTGCCACTCTTTTCAACTCCTTCTTTATTAACTGTATAGCTGAACTAAATAAGACATTTCAAATTAACCCATCCACACAGCTCAGTCACTCTACCCCTGCCTCTAAACCCAACCCTCCCACCCCCTTTGAACTTAAACCAACCTCTAAACCCAACCCTCCCACCACCTTCGAACTTAAACCAGTCTCCACCTCATATATAAAAAAACTTCTCAGCAAACTGAAACCTTGCTCTAATGCTCCAGATAATATTTCATCCAAATTCTTACAAATTGCTGCAGACGGAATCGCCCTTTCCATTAGTATCCTAATCAACAGATCCATAATGGAATCTTATGTCCCCAAGCTGTGGCGTTCTGCCTTTATACATCCTCTCCACAAAGGCGGTAAAAACAATAATACCTCAAACTTTCGCCCCATAGCCATCCTCTCCCCAATATCAAAAATCCTGGAAAAATGCATTCACATTCAGTTAATGCCCTTCCTTATCAATAACCAACTCATCTCCCACACCCAACATGGTTTCCGCCCTGGCCATAGCACTATAACTGCTCTACTCTCATTCCTAGATACAGTCAACCATGCCCGCGATACTGGTAAAATAGTTTCAACAGTTCTACTAGACCTCTCAAAGGCTTTCGACACTGTCTCCCATACTCATCTCCTTAGCCACCTTGCTAACCTCAACCTCTCTCACAATACACTGTCTTGGTTCTCTAGTTACCTATCCAATAGATCTCAAGCTGTAAAATGGAGGAAAGGTACCTCTAACTTCCTTCCAACCCCCACTGGTGTTCCCCAAGGTTCCATTCTTGGCCCTATGCTATTCAACATCTTTATCAATGATCTTCACTCTGCCATCCCTAATACTAAAATTGTACAATACGCCGATGACTCCACTTTAATCTGTTGTGCCACCAACCTCCCAGAACTTCTATCATACACACAAACAGCTTTCTCCACCATTGAGAAGTGGATGCTCCAAAACCACCTTTCTCTAAATGCTAACAAATCCAAAATACTTCTCTTCTCCCCCTCAAAATCCTCCCCTCTCGACAAAAACTCATTCCAAATTAGAAGCCATAGTAATTCAACTATAGAAATTGTTCCCTATGCCAAACTACTTGGGGTCACTATTGATGAAAACCTAAAATGTGACACCCATATTCAACTCAATATCAAGAAGACACATCAAAAACTTGGCCTGCTATATAGAAACATTCACTATCTCTCTCCTTCTTCTAGACAAACACTCGCCACTACCTTCTTCCCTCACTACTGTATGGCACCCCTCTATTAACTAATTTATCTGCCTCCCTTTCCTCAAAAATGGAAATTTGTTATAATAAAATTTCTAAATTCGCCATCAAAGCCAAACACACCTCCCACCATTGCTCTGCCCTCTACTCACTAAACTGGCTAGAACTCCCCAACCTTCTAGACTACCTACAACTTAACACTGCCCATAGGCTATTATTTAACCCCTCCAAATGCCCTGCACTATCCAACATCCTACAACTTTACACCCCTAACAGGCCACTTAGATCTGCTCACCTAAACCTACTCAGTGTCCACACACCAAAACGATCAGCCGGCCAACTCCTCCTATCCTTTTCCTTAGCCAAAAAATGGAATTCTCTACCTCCATCTTTATGAATGACTGAAAACCCTAACAACTTCAATACCTTACTCCATTCCCACGTATTCTCTAATAGGAAGTGCAACTGCACTTTCCCCACCTAGCCTTCTACTCTCAACACTAACTGTAACTCCATACTATTCCTTCTTCCTACACTTTGTTCCATGATTCTACTTATTTCTTTCTGCTGCCTTTGTATATATTGTAAATACTGTAAATAGTCTGCACTCCCTTTTTCCCCCTCCCTACAATTTACATTTGGTCTTCCACTCTGCCCCAACAAAACTCAAATTCTATATAACCTTATTAACCATTCATGTTAATCTATGACCCATATGCTATGTTACCATTGTACCCCATATTGTCTCTGGTCTTCCACTCTGCCCTAACAAGACTCAAATTCTAAATATCCTTATTAACCAACCATGTTAATATATGACTCATATGCTATGTAACCATTGTACCTCATAACTGTCTCTGTATGACAATTTTACCCGTATTCGTAAAACCTATTGTTTTCTCTTCTATCTTAATGTATCCATATGTTTGAATCTTAAATTTAATTTTACCTGTTTTTTATCTTTACTAAGTAATGTGGAGCTTTTCTCCCCGGGCCTCCACTGAAAACGGGCTCCTGAGCCCAGTGGACCTCCCCGGTTATCAAACTGAAATAAATAAATAAATAAATAAATAAATAAATAAATAGATATAAAATAGTGTAGTATTATATCTTCAGGTGCTTTAAAACTCTGATATGGATTATGCCATATGCCCAGTCTGATTTACAGTGGAGGCATGTAATGGCAGTTAGCAGTCCTTTGAGTCTACATAGTGACATAGTTATAATAATAATATCGTCTCTAAGACTGTTATCATGGAATATGATTGGGCTTAGCCATCCAATAAAAGGAAGCAGAGTATTTCATACATAAAACAAAACCAACAGGAAGTCTTGACCTTATGAGAAATTCAAATAGCAAAGGATTAGTAATATGAACTAGAGGAAACACCAGGGTATTCACAGAGGGAGTTTAATGATGAAGTTTATATCACACGGGTTCACCCAATACCAACAGTTCAAAAGATAGATGCTAGAAAAACGGATATAGTGGTCCAAGAAAAGAAGACAAAAGTACCATTGATCATTGAAATTGCCACACCCAGTGACTACAGTGTCTTGCGTACAGAGAGACCCAAAGTTATAAAATACCTGGATCTGCAGGCAGAAACAAGAGCCATGTGGAAGAAAGATACACAGACAGTTCCAATAGTAGTAGGAGCAACTGGTCTTATAAAAAAGAATTTACAATCGTATTTAGATATGTTACCAATTCATGTAACACCATATGAATTGCAGAAGGAGTCATTACTGGGCACATTGCAGGTGCTGTGAAGAGCACTTTAGCTGACATCAAAGAGTGAAACAATACTAATTTCATGAACTTTAATTGTACTTTGACTTAGGAATGGGGTCCATTCCTGTCATGGTATTAGAAACCCAAAATACTTGGAGAAATTAAAAACGGGAGTTTAGAGCTGCAATGTTGAACATTCTGGGTTCCAAAAAGGAATTGTTATTTATATGGCTGACTCGAATGCAGTAACAAGTAGTGAAGACATGCGGTTATAGTTTAGGGATGTAATAGAAAACATGACTGGGTTCCAAGCAGAGCCAGATCATGGTCAAATGTGTCCCTAGTGAAGGTCATGAATTGGGCCCCCCCACACATTCCAGTATCCCATTATTTGGTTATTTCTCCTCAGTTACAATAAACACTGTCCATTCCTGTCAGTGTGCATAATATTTTCTTCTTTACTGCTACAATGATTACATTTATTTTATAAAAAATTTTATTGCAAATTTTACAGCACAAACATTGGCAGCCATTTGCTAAAGAAACAATACAGCCTTGCAATAAAAACAGACTTAGCATGAACAATAAACTTCTCTACCCTTGAATCTCACATTCATTGAAATGGTATTGATACCCACATTCAAAGAAATTGCATCTGGCCAGTGGTGGATTAAGTTTACCTTTGGGCTGTTTTCAAACCATAGGCACCTGGTACACATTTTTAGGACCATGCATACATGTATATGTTCTTTGATTCACCTTCCTGATTCTATTAAATATAATAGCACCACTTGTTAGAATGTATTTTAAATTTGTCATTTTTTAAATTTTTCCAGTAAGCAATGAAACAAAAGTATGAACCAGTAATGACAAAACTACCCATTTCAGAACATCTCTACCATAAAAGGCCATTCAAACCTTTATCATTACAATCCACCAGTATGAGTCAATATACATAATCTCTCCAGAAGTGAAATTAATCTGAATAATTCCACATTAAAGAAATCTGTAAATAATGAAGAGGTTGCTACTGGCAAACAACTTTCAGTGTTTCATCTATAAATTCATTGCCTGCTGACCTTGAATATATTAATTGCCTATGTTACATTACTGCAGTAGGAAATGGTTGGCAAATCAACAGCAAGTTCTTAGTTTAGGCATCTCATCCAAAGGAGGGCACACTCAGGAGTGCAAGACCCCCTTAAACTGTACCATAGTATCAGCAATCCATCTGCAGGGTGTGGGAGTATTAGTCATAACCTTCTTTACAAAAGGCAAGTATACTACCTGTTGTGCTACTAACACTGCTTTACAAACTCTGTAGCACAAACACTGACTACCAATTGCTAAACAAAACAGTTCCACATTAAAGATAGACTTGGCATGGGCAACAGTAAACATTTCTTCCCTTGAAAGTCACTAAAACTCACAGTTCCTTGAAAATGCACTGGAAATCATAATTCCTTCAGGAGTCCGGTAGTTGGTCTAGAGGATTTAGGCTCTTGTCTCCACTGAAACTAGCAATACGTTGAGTGGTCCTATAGTTGGTGTAATGAATTTAGGCTCCTTTAACTAAGGTACAGGGTTTGAGCTTGAGTAAAAGTCAATTGACCAATCTGCCCCCTTTATTAAGGCATTACACATATCATCCACACACACACACACACACACACACGCACACACACACACATACACATACACACACACACACACACACACACACACACACACACACACACACACACACACACACACACACACGGAAGTTGAGGCAAGGTAACGTATGAATGGAATGGCTACCACAAAGTTAAATTCATTGTGTATCTTTCTCACACCTCAGCAAGTGCGGAATGTGTTTATATTACATCTGCATTGCTGTGGGTGCATTATGTTAAAGGCAAATGCAGAGTGCATATGTATCTTCTTAAAGAAGACATCACCCAAGAATTAAAGAAGAAATGTTGATTGTTTTGTTAATTAATTAAAAAGTAAATGTGGAAGTCCCCCGGCCAGCACCCCCCCCCCGCCCAGTCACCAGGCCCTAGGTAACTGCCTAGATCACCTAGTGCTGGATCTGACTCTGGTTCCAAGAAGGAGTTATTTATATGGTGTACTATAATATAGTAAGTAACAAGTACTGAAACTGTATGGCCTAAAAGCCATACAGATAGCAAAAGGTGATGTAGGTCAAGCACAAGTTGAGGCATTGGAATTCATTTAATAGTCATCTAGATTTTGCTTAATGTTTAGGATAAATAAAGTACATATTACAGCAAAGCATTCATACATAGAAATCAGGTTACTCTTCCTAGAAGTTCAAGTGAAACCAGGATAGCATTTAATACTGTCATTTTGATTCAGAAACACAGGGGTTTTCCTGCTTACAACATGGAACATGAAGAAATCTGTGAGTGCTCCAGATGAATTATTTGATTCTAGTAAAAATGGACTTTGAAAAATAAAGCTGCATATTACGGAACTCTGGGAAAGAGGGAAAGTGAAGCTACAAGCGAGGAAGAGATTATATCTAAAGGTATGTTAGGAAGGATTCATAAAAGTAAGAAGTAAGCCAAGAAAAGGTTGCCTCTCTTAAAAAGACAATTTAGTAGAGGTACTACACTGGAAATATGAAAAGAAATTAATTACCTGTATTTTCAGAGTTTACCAGATTATCAAAGAGAATTAGCTTTGAAATTAAGACAACAATCTGTATGCCACATGAAAAAGTCAACACATTCTTTCCTGATTGATGTGCTGTCTATAATCCTTAAAAAACGGGTATACCCAGTTGTATCCTTTAGACTGGATAAAGGTATAGGCCTAAGCTAGAATGGTGCACTGTTTCTCACAGATAAACCTTCCAAGACTGATCTTAACAGGCAATGAGAATAAATGTCCTAGTACTGATGCAGAATTTAAAAGGAAACAATACAGAGGAAGGCCTTGGGGAAGATGGTAGGACATTACATGCTGATAGTCAAGTTCAGGGAAAGTACTCACTGAGTCTGTATTTCCTTTTGTGGCTAAATTATTCAACAACGTTTTGCTTGCGTGAAAGGTACCAAATATATAGAAAGAGGCAGTGATAGCAGTGACATGGAAAGGGAGGAAGGAGCTGTTTCTGCTGTCCCCTTATAAGACCGTGTCAGTTCTTAACCATGATTATAAATTATTTATGTCTTTGTTGGCTTACAGAATGGCAATGATTGGCCCATAGTTAATGACTGTATATCAGTGTGGCTTTGTGGGGGAATAGCAGACATTAGACAACATACTAAAGAACATCGGCAATACTAGAGGATGTATGCAACAGAGTTGAATGGTTGGCGATTATGAGCATTTGATAGAGTTGAGTGGCCATATCTAAAAGTAGAAGTTTTGAAATGTCTCTTCCCCATTTAGTTACTATAATTATTGTATGCTCTACATAATGCTTTTTCAGCTAAATGATTATTGGACATAAAGAAGAAGCCAAGATTACCCCCTTTGCCCGGTTCTTTTTGTTTCATATCTAAATCTGTAAACAGTCACAGTATACCTGTCTCCACCAAGCTGATACATGGCCAATGGGAGAGAAGGAAAAACTTCATTTTCAGATGATGTCCTCCTATAACATTCAGCAACTGAAAAAGATATGAGTCAGCTGTTTAGAAAATGAAATGATGTTGGTCCTTTTTCAGGGCATAAAATAAATAAGGACAAAACTAGAACTTATTTCAATTAAGCATGTCCTTAAATCCAAATAAACATAGAATATCCCCACTTGTGGGAATTGCAATAAATTAAGTATTTAAGGGATTGGGCTGGATCTACCCTGACCTTGATATAATCTAAGATCCATTTGGAATGCTTGAGGAAAATAAAGCTAGATAACAGAAAATGGAAAACAATAACACTGGAGTTGGACCAGAAGACTCCAGACTGTAACTTATTTTCCCACTATTATTGCTGTAGATTTTCTAGGATTTCCAAATGGAGTTAATAAAAGCATAACTGATTTTCTTTGGAACAGTGTTAAACCTAGATTTGAATGCCCAAGACAGTTTTGGAGAATGATATGGGTGACATGGGTTGCTGGCTATATACCTTTATATGCAAGCCATGCAAATTATATTTAATTCAAGTTCTGACTTATGAATAAGGAACACCTTATTGCATTGTTGATGTACTAACTTGGAGGAGGGGACAAGATATTTTGTGTGGTAATATTAGAAAGAGGGGGTAAGCCACATCATTTCATAGTCACAGCAGTGGGTTAAATTCTAAGACATGAAAGGATATTGCCATGGAGGAATCTCTTCATCCTCACACAGTACACCAATGAAGGGACAGAGGCTGAGGAAGGTTTGCAGTCCAGGACAACTAAATCAGTGTGAAACAGTAACTTCGTGATTGCATCACTTGACTTGTTGTATTCAGCTATTGTAAGATTAGACCTTTTTACTGAAGTTATTCACTGTGTAGATCATCCAGGAGTGTGGATCACAATTTTTAGTTACTACATGAAATGTAATAGTTAATTGCCTCTGTAAATTGCACTGAGACAAGGAAAGTTTTCAGAATACACTTACTGTTGTAGTTGTAATGATTGAGAAAAAAATCTGGCCAGTATAACTGGTGGCTCAATGAAAACACATCACTGCAGGAATGATCATCGCTCAGATGTTTGATGCAAACAACATCAACCAGTAATCTTGAAATTTGTTTGCATATTTTGTATTTTGTATATTGACTATACCCTGTATTCATATTCCACTAGCTTTCCTTTAAAGTCCTCAGGCTCTGAGTGACATCCATTCCTTAAATATTATAGCTAGAACCAGCAAAATCACAAATTGTCCCCATGTCCTCTAATCCTTCCCAAGCAGCAAATGAGGAATGTCAGAATCCAGCCAGCAGAAGTCAGGCCTATTTATTAGGTAACATTGCTCTCAGCACATATGAGGCAGCATCTTGAACCCTGTCCCAGTTTAGATTACTCTTTAGGCAGTACCATTTCATATGAACATAATCTGCATTTTCTGTCCCTCATCTCCAATAATGAATGATTAGATAAACACCCACTATCATGAATTCTTCTTGGTGAGTGCTGCCACTGATGGATACTTTTTAAATAGGTAAAAGCTTCCACTGGTACTGAAATGATCTCTGACCACACTCGTAAGATCTTATTCCATTGGGTCTTGCTAATATTCTGACCAGTAGTGTCTGAACATTTAACTTTGAGGTTGTAAGGTTTCGCTATAAACTGAGATCCCTGAGCCTTATAAACCAATGACAAGAGCCCTTTAGGTAACATTCTACTTAAGAAAAAGGTATCATTATTTTCAGTGGGTGTTTTTGTGTGGATCTTATAAATGCGGACTGTAGGGATTGCATAGATTGCAATCTCAGTATCAAGCTGCCTTGAAAATTAATAATATATTGTTGGAGAACTTGTAACTCTGAACCATCTTCTAATAGTAGATCTTGGCAAAAATAAAACCTCTGTCTAGCCAAGCAGACCAACGAATGAGGGAATTATCCATTTGATAATCCAATGTATCCCATATCCTATCCCATGAACAGTTCTAAAACCTACAACCTGGTAGGCATAAGTGCTGCCATCCTTTTCTATCCAAGCCTTCCGGATCCCAACTCTTGTCTCTCCCTTCAATCCCTATGTGACGACTGTGCCCTGGCCCAGCAATCAAGGAGCCGCAGTCCTCAATACTAATACCAGGGAGGTCATCTCATGGAAGAGGAAAGGATAACTAATACACACAGTAAAGTACAATTTCCCTTAAGTGCACACAGAGATCACAGTCAGTCTGGGGCTGGTTGCTCCCTTGCTCTCCAGGTCCCCAATTAGACTCCCCACTGGCACAGCTATAGGGTCCACATCTCAGCCTAGCTGGCAAGCTAACCTCCAGTACCCTCTCACCAGTGCTTTGTGTCCCTGTCCAGGTAGCTGACACACCCACACTTTGAGATAAGTATTTATACAACTTCACAGACACTCCTGAGAAAGTCTGACACAGATTCTCTAGCTGTGCCCCTTTACCCAGACTAGACAGTAGTAATTCCTGCCACCACCAGCTAATAATTATCAGCTACCCAAAGGTCCTTAAAAGTGTGTCCAATTATTACTGTGCAATATTATTATCCAATTGGTAATGTGGCTATTCAGTCTACGGCTTATTAGAGTGATTTATTACAACACTCTATGAATATGCAATGTACTCTAGAGCTTACTTTGTCTCTACACAAACCAGCCACAGGTAAAGGTTTTAAAAATATTTAATAATAAATAAATAAAACACAAGACAATACTACTACACCACAGATATATCTAAGAGTTCAGAGATCACACAGAAACTTAAAATAATATAGTAGAACAGGTCTGATGTCAAAGAAAAACACTTAATCTAACTTTCTAATCTTTAGCTTTTCTTAAGAGAAAACACAGTGCTACAATCCTACTTACATATAAAGCATAAGCAGTGCTGGGGTTGATGGTCCAAGACAAAAATGATTTCGGTCTCTTTCTCAGCAATAGTTTTTAAAACACTAACAAACAGCTATGCTAAGGCCCTCCCAAATTACATCATTTTGACACTTAGGTTTTCCCAGTATTCACATTACATCATTTTGATACTTAGTCTGGAATTCCCAGGCCAACAAACTGCACTATTTAGCAATCTAATGCCTGCTCAGGAAACTACAACAATAAAAGACATTTCACATGTACACGCTAGCAATTATTCCTTAAGTTAAAACAATAGAAAGAATGTGTTCAGCCAGCTGTTTCGGCACCACTTTTTAGATAATTGTAACTTCAAAGAACATTTGAAATGCTTGGCTTGGTTTTCCTTACAGCAGATGGCAATGTTGCAACAATCTTGAAGTTCACATTTTACAGTGTTTTCTTTCATTTAAGAACACAAGCCTGCATTTTACATTTATATATACAAATGATAGAATTATGTATCGAATTCTATTTGACTAGGCTGGCAGCCTTTGCCCATCTTTCCCCAATCTTCACACCCTAATATTTCCTTGAGTTTGCATATTAGTTCTGATTCTGTATTTAGTCTGAGGACTTTAGTTATGAAAAGCAAATGCAAAATTCTCCAGTTTCTCAACTACCATCTACATTCATTAAAAAGGGGTTTTAAATTAAGTTCAGGGATCTGACAGATTTTTTGTAGATAACTTAATGCCCATGCAGATGTGAATTGACATGACCCATATTCCTACCTGCTCTAACAGTCCTAGTTTCTGTTCACATTCTTTATTAAGAGGTAACAGCACACATTTATCATGGTTTGTTGCTAACCCTGGAAACCTTTCAAATCTCCTAAAAGTGTGCAGAATTCCTGGTAGGGAGACTTGAGGATATGAGAGCCAAAGCACCCCATTTTCTGCAAAACATGTTATGTCAATAAAATAATTAAATCCTTTTATGTTTCTAATGCCCACATGTCCATGTGTATGGTGTTGTAAATAAAACACCAGAGTTTCTAGTGATAAAACAAACAATAATGTCGAGAAAGGGCATCCTTGTCTTGTACCTCTGTGCACTGTAAAACAGGGAAGATAAAATGCCATTCATTAGTACTTGACCATAGGCTAAGTATATAAAATCTTACATCTTCCCAAAAAGGGGCCAAGAATCTCCACTCCAGCAAGTTGAAGGTTTTTTTTAATGTCAAGGAAATGAGCTGCCATCGTTTTTCTCGGTGTCTGACAAAAAATGAGAAGTGTTACAGCAGGGTCTCAATAGCTCTGGGCCCTCTTGCCTGTTTTAGATAAATCCCCATTGATAAGAATATAAACATTTGGGAACATTTTTTTTCCAAATTCATTGCTAAAATTTTTGCATTCAGTTTTGTTTCAAATTGCAGGAGGAGAAATTAGTCAATAACATAAATAAGAAAGTGGGTCTTTCCATCCTTAGGAAGAAATATTATTGAAGCTAGCTGTGAAGATTGCAGAAATATCCCTTTGTTTTCTACAAGGGCATACAACTTAGCCAATTGCAAAACTACTTGGATGAAAAGACTTGGTAAAATTCTACTGGCAGGCCATCTGGGCCTGAGTTTTTCCCTTTAGGAAGGAATTTAAGAGCCAATAAAATTTCATCCTACTTGAGTGGCTGATTCAGATAATTTACATCTTTCTCTGAGTTTTGTGGAAGAATTATTTCCATCCAAGAGGTTTCTGTAAATGATTCTGGAGTGGTATACTGAGATTTATAAAGCTCCTAAGACTTATCAGCCATCAATTTGTTAATCTTATAAATATTCTGTTGAGGACTATCTTGGTCATCTAAGATTGTGCTAATATAAATTTAATGCCTTCTTTCTTTCAGCTTTTGGACTATAAGCTTTGGTCTCATCATAATCTTCACCCAAGACACATTTCTTTATTTTTCCCATTGATGAAATATGGTATATTGTAAGGCTCTGTAATCCCATCTAAGTTTAAAGATGTGCTACCTTAATATACAATCCTTGCAATTCACTTTATATAACCAACAATATCTTATAGAAACATGAAGTCCCTAGATAGGAGACTATGTTATGAAAATCTTAACAAGGTCAATACTTTTCCACATAAGACAGGAACCTTTGCATGTTTAAGTTGTAAGCAATGCAAATATATAGCTGCAACTGATAAATTCATACATCCACACACAGGACGTGAATATTCGTTCAAGGGATATGCATGTTGTAAAACTAGAGATGTTATATACCTCGCTCAATGCCAACAATGTACACTTTTTTATGTTGGTAAAACCAATAGGACATTACGTGAGCGAATAAGAGAACACATCTATGCAATCGATAAACAGAATACAACAAATGCCCTAGCACGACATGTTTTAGATAAAGGATCTTCACATTGTTTTAAATTCATGGTCCTTGAGACTTTAACAAGAACTAATAGGCTAGGTAACATTAAAAGCCACACAGAAGGGATAGAGAACAAATGGATTCTTAGGCTACAAGCCCATTTTTATGGGCTCAATGATAAGATATCCCTCAAACCCTTTCTAGCCAGTAGACCCTTGAACCACTGAATTCTACACATTTATATTATGTATTCAATATACATGTTTTTAATATATGTTTTAATATATGTTTTAACATATGTGTTTTTAACTCATGAGTCTATTTATGTGTGTTTTCACAAGTTTACTATATGTGCTTTCATAAGCTATGTAGAATTTAGTAAGACATTTATACTCAGACTTGTTTGAATTTGTAAGCATCATTAACTACATCAATTACACCTTGTGGTCTTTAATCAATTAAGGTGCAATGTACTATGGTATATAAAGGGATGCATTATTCATACATCTTTAAAGGTCTGAAGAAGCGTTACACCAACGCGAAAGCGCTTACCTGTCTATTTTTATACCTGTTTGTCTTAATAAAGGACAGTCTGTGGAAGATTTGGTGAGATTTATTTGCAGCCTGGTGCACTCCTCACTTTTGGACTACATTTTGATATTTTTTCGTTTTGAGGGTGCTTTGCTTGTCAGGTAACTTTGTTTTTACATAATAGTTAAAGTGTTTACCTTACAGACAAAATGTACAGGGTTTGATTCTCACTGAATGGAATTAATTAGGCTTAAAATGACCCACAGGGGTAGAAAGCCTAGTACTTACATAATAAGAACTAAAGACATAAGTTTCCTGCAGTACAGTGTACTAGACCAACTCAGCTCTAAATTACAGCCCTGCCAAGTATTGAACCCAGGACCCTCTGAACTACTGTTCAGTGCAATACACCACTAGGCCAACTCAGCTTGCTTAACTGTCCCACAACTTTCAAAGTCAATCTCATTGTAGTCAGGCTCGCTTCTAGCAAATATTGGAAAATATCTCTCAGTGCTACACTTGCTTCTTCTCTTTTCAACAAAGTAGGACTCATTTTCTAGGATGATGAACTTCTAAGTGAATTATGATCAGCAACTCCCATGCCCCTTGGGAACACTGAACCCAACTTATGTAAAGACCAGTCTAGCCATTTTGTGACCTTATACAGTTATAATAAGGCATATTAACTGTTTGTCACTGACAAAGACCCAGCTCCTTTTCATTTAAGAGTATCATAGCCTCACCACATGGAAAATATACAAACAAATTGGGGGGGGGGGCATTCAGATTGCTGAGCAAACACACTATTTAAATCTCCATCTTTATGACCTTCAAATTCATGTCTCAGGCTTCAGTCAACATATAATAAAAGAGAACAAAGCTACCCAAGAAAGGAAAAAGAAACATATTGGTTCAAGATTGCTCTCTTTTTCCCCCCTTAATCTGATTTACTTCACAATGTCAGAAAACTATCCTCTAACCTCTTTTTACCTCTTGCGATGGCAGGGACCTGTATATCACTAATGGCTCCCCAACATTCCCCACATCTGTTGGCATGCAGTAGTGTCCAGAAATGCTCAGCCTTCCTCTAGATTGTCAGAGACAACATGTTGACCCTTAGATGCAATGTACAATAAGGCCAGGAAGCGAGGCTGGCACAATAACTCCAGGTCCTGCAGTTTACAAATGTTAGGAAGCATGGCCTTTCGCTTAAGAAACAGTGCATTACTATAACTGAGTGCAATACAAACTGGTTATCCTGCCAGAAACATGTTTTCTTCAAGATTTCTACTCTTCTTTTTAAAATAAAATCGTTGTCATTGTAATCAAGGAAATGGACACTGAAGTGTCAGGGAACGTTTCCTGATTTATTTCTTACTTTGACTCTGAGCACACTCTATTAAACACAGACAAGATAACTTTAATGCTTGACTCATCTCCTTTCTAATAAATTCTAGTGGTTTATTCCCTTCTTCACCTAAGGGAGACCTATAATCTCTAAATTATTACGTCTGCATCTATTTCTAGATCATTAAGGTTGAGCTCATCTTATGATAACGCCTTTCTGGGTCATTAATCTGGGTGGCCGGGGACTGAATTGCCTCTTTTTTTTGTCTAATTGACTCTGATGACTACTAATTGTGCCCAATATGTATTGTACAGGACAGCGTCATACTGTGAGGCGACAACGCTACTGCAGCACCACCACCACAGCCCATAATTTAAGTAAATTCTCTAATTAACCAGACTTTTGTTTCATGGCACTTAAGTTATTCTGTTGCTGCTACTGAGCATTTCAGGTGTCACAGCTCTAGCAATTCCATAATGCCACATGCTCTTTCATCACATCTTATAGATTTCCAAAAGGCTTCCACTGTAAAACCCTCTTGGAATGACAAGAATTTCTAAACTTAATTAAATATTTAGGCACTGTCCTTGTTTTCTTTCTTCATTTTGCCCTCTCCCACCAGTACATTGTAAGGCATGCTCTGATTTTAATATTTTTCTTTTATTTACTCTTTCATTCAGTTTTTTCCTTCATAATAATTGTTCTACTTTTTGAATAATTTTCAACAGATACTAATGGCCGTAAAAAGTAAAATAACAATGTATCTTACTCCATACTGATGAAGGCTTTGCTTTTTGTGCCAGCACATATAACTCAGTTCTTTACCACTTCACCTGCCCAGTAATGAAAATCAAACATAAAATACAACTTATGTATATATATATATATATATATATATATATATATATATATATATATATATATATATATTATATATATATAATATATATATATACACACACACACACACACACACACACACACAAAGATAAATGCATTCACAGTGGTCTTGCATTTTTAATGTATGACTAACACTGTAGGGTAAAATTAAATCTTTAAATGAAACAGTCTCTGTGATTTATGGCATTGAAACGTGCAGAGCAGAAGTAGTGCAGAGATCACATTACAACAGTTGCTTTAGCTGTTTCAACATAAGTTGTTTATCCTATGTGAAAGCTCTGCATACACCTTCTAACTAAGGTAAACAAAGCCAGCAGGTGGCCATTGTTCTGGATGATTCTGTGTAAGCAGTGCTGATGAAGTTGCCATGGAGATGGGCAAGTGTGTAAAGCCGTTATACTACCCAAATGATACAGTTTAAAATGATCACAGAATCTGCAATTAAAAGTGAGAAGTTGGGCAAATAGCAAATGCATCATCTGAATAGGCAATCGCTTGGACAAGTAATTGTAAACTACAGACACTGTTATGTTTACATCTTCACCATCAGCTACAAAGTGCAAATATTGCTCTCCGAGATGTGCCACCAACTTATTCAAACCTTTTTAACAGTTCCTGTTAATTCAGTGACTGTCTTCACCATCCTTCCATGCATGCAGACAGGCACACCCACTAGATCCTGGTTGAAAGTTTAAAAACAGGTTTTGTAAGCCACTGTGCATCAATAATTCCCACATAAACGTAGGTAGAAATAATACTGTAAATATTACACATCACACACGCCCAGCAGATGAATAATGATGTTATCTTCGTCTAAGTACAATTAAAGCTGTGTTTGCATATAAAACACAGTCAACGTCTAAAGCAATAAAGCACTGGCTTTGTCTTTGCATTCAGGCTATCAGGAATTTATCCATGCATAGATATAGGGTATGAGTATATTTTTCTATAGGAATCAGATACGTTTTAATAACTGGCAAGATGTAACTTTCCAAGTCAACAAAATCCTAACTTCCTTCTTCTTATGGTTTAATGTTTTTGTATCCTATTTGCTTGCTACAGATGTCTGTTTTATGTGATATTTGTAGACTTTGGGTAAAGGCTAATACTGGCAGATACTTTAGTTGTCTGTTTCACCCTACATTTCTCAGACACCTTTGTTCCAAAAATATGAGCCCTTAATGAAGCCACGTTTCTGAGTTGTGTTTCAGAGCTAAGTTCTTCAGATTTCTCAGGAAGGTAAAATGGTATAGAGACTTCTGTTCCTTCTTTACCAACACCGCTACTGCACTGCCATGGTTAGTTGTGAGTATTTGTAGTCATTGTCACCAGTGTCCCTGACCGCTGACTATGCCATGTGGAAAAAGCCAGTGTGTTAAAGGTACAGCATGAATACAAGTAACTGATTTATTTTATATCCACATGTATTATTTTGTGGATACTGCAAGTACTATTCCCAGAAAACCATATTAATTTGTATTGCTTATTTTTATTTTTCACTCATCATGCATAAATTAAAATTTGCTTTATAACATTTTGACATAATCATTTTGATCACCCACCTTCACCGTCCATGACCTTTTCCTGCAGTAACATAAAACATGATTCAGCTTTTGCTACTTTTACTACTTAATACAAAAGATTCACATTCAACTCTAGCAATGTCCAGTACATTTTCAAAAGACAGATCTACAAAACACAGACACCAACACTTAACTAATGGAACCTGAGTATCTAAACATAATGGTCTGTTCCACACTCCAATAATAAGTCTCTTTGATGCAACAGAAACAATGTTAAAGAGTCTTATATTTATTTATTTATCCTTTGTTGACCAGGTTAGTCCCACTAGGCTAGTAGCCCCTTTTTCAGGGGAGACCTGAGGTAGTATTTATATTACTAGGGGAGATTTGGGTAGGCCCTTTTCAGGAGAGACCTGAGGTGGCATTTATATTACTAAGGGAAATTTGGCCAGGGAACTGGGGAACTTCCCATACTCTTTTTGATAGATACCATGGGATCTTTTATATACACCTGATCTACCCCCAACTGAGGCAGATGGGGCCTTGGTTTATCATCTCATCCAAAGGATGGCAGTGCAGTTAATATGTTGTCAGCATAAACAAAAAATATATATATTCAATGTACCTTTATGTCTATTGGAATAAAATGAACATCCTGCTTGAGAGGTAATAGGAAAATTAAGGTCAGTATGAAACGTGTATAAAATAAATGGCTGCCCTGATGTTCTCCCTGCCTTTGAGTTCATATTTCTGGTTGGTGCAGGAGTGGCCTTAGGTCAACTGGTGCCCTAGGCAAAAGGGTTCCACAGCATCCCCACCACACTACTGAGTGCCCCCATCCAGGTCTACTTACAGCAAATAAATACTGGAAAAGTGCTCCTGCTAGAGCGGCTCCCTAGGCGGCTGCCTAGTTGGTCTATGCCTAAGGCCAGCTATGGGTTGGTGCCAATTAACTGATATATATACTGCTTAGAATGATGAGGTAATCTGCTTATGATATTATAAACTGAATACGGAATTTTTAATTGTGTTAACATCAAAAAGAAATACTGTAAAAGGATCATAGTTAATGCCTTTAAGGCTTCTACTGAAGATAATGCTGGTTCTGAAAAATGAATGTTTATAACTTGTAATAATATATAGTACCATCAGACTGCTGAATTGCATTTGATGTAGAGAACACCACTGAATTGGGTCTGTACATCCTAATTATACTACTGGTACCTTTTCCACGAGGGACAGTATTTCCCCAGTACTGTTGTTTTCAGTCTCATTTAGTGAAGACAGATGATTTTTCCCATTTGTTTCATTGTCTATATTAGATGATATTTTCTAAGAGTTTAACAAATTGTACAGTTTTTCAGTTAAAAAGATATTTTTTCAATTAAAAAGATTTTTATTGTTTTCATGCTGGGACACCATCATTAACCTGAATTCCAGTAACTCCTAGTTTAACACTTTGCAAGATGCAACAGTACATCTTGTTTAAGCAGGGAAACTATTACCTCATTTTATGAAACATTTGCTCATACTGTAACACTGATGACCTGAAACTTTGTAAAAGCCCTGCTGTCTAAAAGCAGGAGGGGAAGTTATGTTTAGGGTTAATGCTGTTAACTCCAATCAAATTATTTTCTGACACAAACAACTACTGAAGTCAGAAGCTACACTCTGGCATCATATTATGACATCTACTTCCCACTTGGTGAGTTCCTTGAGTGATGTGATTGCAGAAATATATACTAATTATTATAGCAAATACTGAAAGTGCTTTAAAGTTACACCACCTTTTTTATAGCTAATTCTGTGGTGCAGAGTGATAAAGGCCTGACTGTGACCCACATAACCATGAACGGATCAGTGACCAGGACTCTGGAAATGCCAGCTAAAGAGTGAGGGGATGGAGGCTGGGAAGGAGTAACTGATACCAGCTCATCATTCTGAGTAAAGGATGCAGCCTGGTCCACTACATTACTGACACACAGAGGAGGCTAGTGTGGATACAGGTATTGTAAAAGGCAGAGAAGGAGTAGCCAACAGGGTTATCCATTGTTAGATTCATGAATGGAAATAGGGTGGCCACGGTGGTGCAGTGGTTAGCATTGTCGCCTCACAGCAAGAGGTTCTCCGGTTCGATCCTCGACTGGGGTGCCTTCTGTGCAGAGTCTGCATGTCCTCCCTGCGGTCACGTGGGTTTCCTCCGGTGCTCCGGTTTCCTCCCACATCCCAAAGACATGCTGTAGGTGGATTGGACACTCCAAATTGGCCCTAGGTGTGAGTGTGTGCATGTGTGTGCCTTCCATGGAAGGTTGGGCACCAGGTTGGCAACTCAACACTGTAAAACTCCACTGCCAATCATGAGTGGACAAGTGATTCGCTGTGGTGACCCCTAACCGGGAAAAGCCGAAAGAAGAAGAAGAGATTCATGAATGGAAATAATCATAAGTCATAGGGGACAGCATTGTAGGAGTACCATTTGCCAGGTTGTTGTAAGATACTAGGAGTTAAGGGAAGAAACAAGCTCTGATGGCCTTTGACTTGAGAAAGCTAGCTATCAGCTGAAGAAAAGTTCCATCACCTTCTTATAAGTAAACTGAAATCCTTTTTTTTTTTCAATACTTCAGGGGCAGATGTTTGACTATGCTACCAGTTACTCAAGTTCAGGAATAGGATGTGTGATTCAGAAGGTCAGTTAAGAGAGGTTAGGGTAAATTTTTTATGTACTGCTAGTGGGAACTATATGGTAGGCCTCCTCAGTGGAGAGTGCAGATCTTACTTTTATTAGAATGTAGGAAGGTGGCAAATTTATTGAAATGACATAAACAGAAGTATTCACATAATGTGATTCCAATTCAGAATACAACACAATACAAGCAAAAGATGTGCAGATCCATGGTGCATACCCTCAGTTTGATTAAACAGCAGCCTGGTGTCAGTGGCAATGTTTATGTAGTAAGAGGGCTAAGAGGAAATAAGTGCTGAGGGCCTCTGCATACCAGAAAATCAAGGCTAAGAGTGGTCATTGGAATACAATTTCCCACAAAACTTTAAAATAAAACTTTGGCTTCTTTGATGTGTGCTCAGTCTCTCTCTCTCTCTCTCTCTGTCTCTCTCTCTCTGTCTCTCTCTCTCTCTCTCTCTTTATTTGTTTTTAGTTCAAGCCTTACACCATTTATGTGTGTATTTAAGATAACAAAGTCTTTAAAACTATACAATGCAATTTTATCCACCTTGTGATGCCCGTGCCCTGGCCCAGCAATGAAGGAGCCTCAATCCTCACCAATGACACCAGTGAGGGGCATCTCATATAGGAGGAAAGGATAAAAAATACACACAGTAAAGTGCAATTTCCCTTAAGAGCACACAGAGATCACAGTCAGTCTGGGGATGGTCAATCCCTCGCTCTCCAGGTCCCCAATAAGACTCCCCACTGGCACAGCTATATGGTCCAGATCTCAGCCTAGTGGGCAAGCTAAAACCTCCAGCACCGTCTCTGTCCGACCAGTGCTTCGTGTCCCTGCCCAGGTAGGTGGCACACACACACACACACACACACACACACACACACACACACACACACACACACACACACACACTTTGAGAAGAGTTTATGCAACCACACAGACACTCCTGGGAAAGGCTGGCACAGGTTCTCCAGCTCTGCCCCTTTTTCCCACACTATATGGCAGTACCAGCTGCCACCATCCACTAATATTTATCAACTACTCAGACGCCCTTAAAAGAGTATTCAATTATTACCGTGCAATATTATTATCCAATTAGTTGTATAGCTTGGGACTAAAGCTATTGAAGTGGCTTTGTACAATTTTACCAAAGGCATGCAAGTACTCTAAAGAGCTTAAATTATCTCTACAAAAACAGTTGCAGTTGAAAGGGTTTAAAAATATTTAATAATAAATAGTCAAAACACAAACCAATACTTTTTATTACACAGTACTAGTCAAGAGTTCAGAGATCACAGAGAAATACTTAAACTACTTCAGCAGTACATTTCTGACATCACAGAAAAATGCTTAGTTTAATCTTTCTAGTTCCTAGCTATTTCTAAGAGAAAACACAAATCTAAGATAAACTTACATATAGAGCAAGACAGTGCTGGTGAGTTTATGGTCAAGACAAAACTGCTTAATGCTCTCTGATTCTTTCTGCTTTTAAAATCACATTCCTGATTCACATTACATCATTCTTTACTCTTCCCTGGGTTCCCAGGCTAACAGAAACTACATTTACATTCTTCACCTCTGGGCAGAAACCCAGCAATAAAGGACATTTATGCATTCAAATTCTGGCCATTAAATCTGGCCTTAAAACAATAGCAAGAATTCCTTTATCTAGACCGGCTGGAGCCGTGTTTACATCAAAGGGTCACAACATGCTTTACTTGGTCAGCAGAGTGCACTGTTGTTACATTTTTGCAGTTCCACATGTAACACTAATTTTACCATTTAAAACAACAAGCCTGTGGTTTACATTAATATTTGCAGATCGTAGACAAACTGTAGAAACCAGTAAACTGCTCACACAAAAACAGCACAAACTCCTGATTCCTCACTGTAAGTCTCCAAAATACAATGACTTGGATGTAAAAATGCGTAAAAAAGGTTATTGTTTATTAAGCGTTCAATTACAAATACACTTTCCATCAAGTACACGTTACCGAACTTCCTCAGATAAAATCGTCAGATAGCCTTTTCTCGTGAGCACTTAATTTAAACCTAATCTTGAGACACTTGCACGAACCAACGTTGTTGCTATTGGTTCACTGTTTTCAAAAACATACATTTGTATCTACCTAATAGATACATTGTTATATAATTGTATCTAAACTGTCTAGTTTATAAACTACCTCACTTGTGGAACACACACTAAAAATATACTATTCCGTATGTATAAAAACATTATAAAACATTATAAATGCAAAACATACATGTATTATGGTTATTCAACTCTTATGGTGTACGCACTTTTTTATCATAAAGCTCGTTACTGTTATTGTTAAACATCCTTCTTTATAAGGCTTAACTACCACTTAGGTAGTTGCAACGAAGCTACATCAACTTTTCTAATATAAATTTTGTTATCATATCCTATTCAGTTGCTAACAAGTGGTTCGCTCTAGATCTTATATATACTAAAAAATATATATGTGTATATGTATGCTAAAGAAATAAGACAGTGAAAAAAATCAAATCTAAACTTAAATTAATAAATTAATAGATTAATAAAAATGATGATAAAAAAAATAATAATAATAATCCGAGTAAAAATATTGAAGTTATTACCATTAATCCAATATAAACACCACTAACAACACTTGGGAGTACATATATGAACTTTAACTGTTATCTAAGTAAGTTATTTAAACGTAAAATACACATTATAGAACTTACTTCATTAATCCCTGGAAACTGGCAAGCGTTCAATCTCAGTTGCCAAATTAACTCACCTTTTTCCAATCTGAGTAATTCAGGTCCCCCTCTCCCATCACTTACAAGTTGTTGAATGACTCTAAATTTAAATAAGTGTCCTGGATTTTCACTGATGTGTCTAGCTAATGCATTTTCCAATTTGTTCTTGGCAATACAATATGTGTGTTCGTATATCCTCTCACATAGCTTTCTGTTGGTCTTCCCGATATAAAAAGCAGGACATGCACCACACTTAGCTAGATAAACAACCTGCTTACTTTGACAGTCATATTTTCCTCTAATTTTGAATTTTTTGTTTCTAATTTCGAAGCTCAACCCTATGTCAATATGTTTGCACATATTACATTTGTACATGCCCTCTCTTTTACTAGTAATTCTACTATTGGCCTCTAGGATTGACTTTAAATTACATCCTCGTCTGAAGACGAGTTTAGGTGTTTCTGGGAACAACGATCTTAAGTGTTCATCTCTCATTAATATTTCCCAATTCTTCATGATGATAGCCACAATTTCACTAGAATCTAAGGAAAATGTACAAATAAAACTGTAGGAGCATATGGTTGTTTTTCCATCTGCTCCCACGTTCTATTTACTAGACTGTCATTTAGAATAGGGGTATATATGCCTAACTCCCATTTATGTTCGACCTCTCTAGTGATTTCCTGAATAAGTGTAATTGGACACCCTCTTTGTATAAAAAATTTTTTTAGCAAAACACATTCTTCTTTGAAATCTACGTCTCTTGATGTCATCCTGGCTGCTCTCACCAGATGACCCTTCACTACTGATTTTTTCTGAAATGTAGGGTGACAACTGGTGTATTGAAGAAACATGTTCGAATGTGTATCTTTCCTAAAAATTTTTGCTATATAGGCCGCATTATGGTAACCTTTGCTTAGTTCAACATCTAAATATGCAATCTTATGTTTGCTATACGAAGATGTGAACTTTAAGAAGTTAGTGCTAGAATTAAAACCTTCTGTCATCTGTTGCACATAAAGTGAGTCACTTTGAAACACGATAAAAATATTGTCTAAAAATCTAGTATAGAACTGAATATTATGTTGTATTCTAAGATTAGATAAAATATGTTCTCTCTCCTAATAGGCCATTACAAGGTTAGCTAGGCTAGCCTCACACGGGGAGCCCATCGCCACTCCTACCTTTTGGTGGTAAAATCTAATATTAAAGGTGACAAAATTGTACAACAATACTATGTCGAGAAGTTCTTCTACTAAATTAATCTCACTCAGAGGTGCTCCATGATGGCGCATCGTATAAGATGTCCATTCTATTCCCTGACAGTGGGGGATGGATGAATACAGATCTTTTACATCCACTGTAATAAACAAACTTTCTCCACTGAAGGGGAGCTTGTTTATACTCTCCAAAAAAACCATGAGTCCTTTGAAATCTGTGGCTCTTGAGTGACGTATTTCTTTAAGATGTTATCTACCACCTTTGCACAAGGATATGTAATGCTATTCCTTGCGTCTAGTAAAGGACGCATTGGAGGGAAATCTATACTTTTATGGACTTTCGGGATTCCAAACAACATCGGTGTCCTTAGAGCTGGTTGTACTAAGTAATTGTATAGAGTTTTATCTATTTTTGACTCTATATAAAGGTCTTCTATAAATGACCTAACTTTTCTATAGGCACCATTAAGTTCATTTTTCGATACTTCAACATACGTGTGACCCTTCAGTATGTCAGACATTTTGTTATAATCTGTGATATTCATAATAGCCAAACCTCCCCCCTTATCAGGTTTCATAAAACGTACCGGAGTCTGGCTTAAAAATTTTAATGTTTCTCTGTCTTCCTTTCTGATATTATGTTGTTTTGTATTGCTTGATCTTGAACCAAAAGGTTTGTTCGATAAATCATGAATATCCAGTTCTGAACCTTGCTCAAACAGAGCTATTAGTGGATGTAGGGGTGGATTGTATACACTAGCTACATAATAATCATTCCTAGTGTTCATTCTTTCCTCCCATTAATGCCACTAAATTTAATTTACGGCGAACACTTTTAGATCTATCAAAGTTTTTGCTACATCAAAATGGGTCGAAGGCACAAAAGTGTAACCTTTAGCTAGTAAATCAGACATTTCAGATGTTACATTTATTTCTGAATAATTAAATATTTTAAAGTCTTTATCAGAATTGTAACAAATGTTATATTTAACTAACTTAGATGTTAGACTTGTTGAAGTCCTTCCTTCTACCATTTGTTGTTCCTGTTGTTCTTCGTCTGTCTCCCTTTGGATGGTATGAAATTCAAGGCTCAGTTCCGAAAATTTCTCAGGTTTGATGAAACTGATCTTGATTAGAACTGTTAGCCGCTAGTCTCTCACTGCAATGTATAGTTCCATTACTGTCAGCCTGTTGATTATCATTTGATTGTTTTTTATTATTGTTGGGAGGCGTGCGCTGAACATTCTGTTCAGCTACTGTATTAGACTTGGAAACATCCGGAACAGGCAAAAAACTTCCTTGGGAGCTTGGCAGCTTTGGATGAGCCACCCCACCCTCATAGCCTCTCAAGTCTCGTTTTATTTTTTTAACTTTGGTGAGATTAATTTTTGACAAATATTGATCGATACTATCAAATGTTCTATCATAATCATAACGATACCTTGAAAAGTTAGAATCATTCCTAATTTCAATGTCTAGAGCATTGACCTCAGTTGACAAATTGTCAGCTGCTTGCTGATAATGTGTACAAAAAACTTGTAAAAGTTCTAATCCATGCCTATCAAAAAGTTCAATTAAAGCCTGGTGGAAAAGTGATCCTTCAGTTAGCCCAGTTGGATACTGCCATAGCCTGAGACCCTTCGGTATGATTTTCAGTTTAATACATTCCTGGAAGTAAGCTATTTCAAGCTGTATTTTCCTTAATTTGAACAGTTTTTCATCAAAACTGTTCATTTTAGAAGCCAAGTCTAAACTTACCTCCTGGGCTGAATCTGCCGAGTTACACAAAGTTGTTTGGCTAAATGAGAACGACCTGTTGAGCCAGGAATTTAAATTCTGTACGCCGGTAATATGTTGACCACTCACAGCTTGTTGTCTTGAAATGGACTGCTCCAAACTATTTTCACCAGTGTTAGCGTTACTAGAAGTGACAACACTGTGTGTCGGCATGACTTGGATACCTTGGCGAACATTCCCAGTCTGTGTTGATGTCCCTGGATTGTCATACGAGTTGATAAACCTTTCTGGCTGTTATCCACATTCTACAGGAGACACATCATCTAGTTGTTTAGATAGGCTATCTACTTTCTGAGTTAACAGCTCGATTAATGCTGTTAAGTTACTTCCACTCTCTGGCTGACTCGATACGGGAGACAAATTCAGTGAAGTTTCAGAGTTCATGTTACAAGCACAATGTAGACAAACTGTAGAAACCGGTAAACTGCTCACAAAAAACAGCATGAACTCCTGATTCTTCACTGTAAGTCTCCAAAATACAATGACTTGAATGTAAAAATGCGTAAAAAAGGTTATTGTTTATTAAGCGTTCAATTATAAATAGTATATTTTTAGTGTGTGTTCCACAAGTGAGGTAGTTTATAAATGAGACAGTTTAGATACAATTATATAACAATGTATCTATTAGGTAGATACAAATGTATGTTTTTGAAAACAGTGAACCAATAGCAACAACGTTGGTTCATGCAAGTGTCTCAAGATTAGGTTTAAATTAAGAGCCTCACTGAGAAAAGGCTATCTGATGATTTTATCTGAGGAAGTTGGGTAACGTGTACTTGACGAAAAGTGTATTTGTAATTGAACGCTTAATAAACAATAACCTTTTTTACGCATTTTTACATCCAAGTCATTGTATTTTGGAGACTTACAGTGAGGAATCCGGAGTTCATGCTGTTTTTGTGTAATATTTGCAGATGACAGAATAATTTCCAAAATTCTATCTGGCTAGGCTGGCAGCCTTCACATCACCCCCCAACCCCCCCAGAGAACTCAAGCTTGTTTTTCAAGTGACCATTGAGAAACACTACTTGAGAGGGTTAGGTCTTTCTGAGTATACTATACCCCATTTCCTGTCTTGAGAGCCCATCTGCATTGGCATTGCTAATCCCACTGTGGTGCTGCACTGACATATCATATGCTTGCAACCCCAGGCTCCAGCTTAGCAACTTGGCATATTGCTGGCTGGTTCTGTTCTTCCTTGTCAGGTATGTGAGGGGAGCAGCTATGGTACTATAACTGGGGACAAACTCTCTGTAGTACCCTGCTGTCCCTAAAAATGCCCTAACCTGCTTTTTAGTAACAGGTGCAGGCCATGCCTGAATGGTTTCCACTTTGGCAGGTTCTGGCCTTATCTTACCACCCCCCACTCTATGTCCTAGGTAGAAGATCTCTGCCATACCCACCTGACATTTGCTCGCCTTAATGGTCATCCCTGCCCAATGTAGTCTGCCCAGTACCTCCCTGACATGCTGAAGGTGCTCTGGCCAGAAATGGCTGTAGATGGCAATATCATCTAGGTAAACAAGGGCAAACCCTCCTGCCAGGATATGTTCTACCAGCCTCTGGAAAGTTGCTGGGACATTCTTCATCCCAAAGGGCATCTTTGTGAACTCATACAAGCCAAAAGGAGTCACAAAGGCTGACTTCTCTTTAGCACTGGGAGTAAAGGGCACCTGTCAGTAGCCCTTCGTAAGATCAGTGGTTGTGAGATACTTAGCCCCACCCAGCTGCTCTAGGACCTCATCTGCCCTAGGCATGGGGTAAGCATCTGACTCTGTGTGACTATTTAATTTCCTGTAGTCCACACAGAACCTGGTGCTGCCATCCTTCTTTGGTACCAGCACCACTGGGGAGGCTCAGGGTCTGTTGGACTCCTGAATCACTCCTAATTCCAACATCTCCTGTACCTTCTCCCTCAGAGTTTGACTCTCTCAGGCACTCTATAAGGGGCCTGCCTAATAGACCCTTGGCATCCTGTATCCACCTGGTGCCAGTGAACATGTCCCCAAATTCCTGCAACACTGCTCAGATTTCTCAAACTTGGGTAGGAGATAGCTGCTGGGACTTTGCTACCCCTTCCACTGAGGTGTCAGCCCGAGCCTCACTGAGGAGATCAGTCCCCAGATCCCCCTCAGACTCCTCCTGCAATCCATTGCAAATGCGCAGCACTAGGGCCTCCCTATCATGGTAAGGTTTCATCATCTTAACATGGTATAATTTGTACCCCTGCCTTCTGCCTAGCAGTTCCACCATGTAGTTAACATCACTTACCTTTCTTACCACCTTGTAGGGTCCCTCCCAAACTGCTTGCAGTTTGTTATGTCTGACAGGAATGAGAACCATTACCCGCTGCCCTACAGCATACTCTGTAGCTTGAGAATTCCTGTCATACCACACCTTTTTCTGTTGTTGGGCTTCTGCCAGGTTCCTCTGGGCCAAGCCCATGAGCTCCCTGAGCCTTGTCCTGAGGTTTAGAACATATGCCACAACAGACTCCTTGTGAGACTTCCACTCACCTCCCCACTCATCTCGAATTAAATCTAGAGGTCCCCTCACCCTATGCCCATACAGCAACTCAAAGGGTGAAAAACCTGTGGATTCCTGTGGAACTTCTGTGTAAGCAAACAACTGATGAGGCAAATATTTGTCCCACTCCCTCTTAAACTGATCTGCAAATGCCCGTAGCATGGACTTGATTGTAGAGTTTAACCTCTCAACAAGACCATTAGTCTGAGGATGGTAGAGGGTGGTCTTCATGTGCTTCACCCCACAGGACTTCCACAGACAGGCCAGCAGGTCTGACATGAAATTGGCACCTCTGTCATTCAGTATTTCTTTTGGGAAAGCTACCCTGCTGAAAATCTCTAACAGAGCATTTGCCACCTTCTCTGCCTCAGTGGAGGACAAAGCCACTGCCTCAGGGTATCGTGTAGCATAGTCCACTACCACTAGGATATATGTTTTCCCTATGGAACATGGGGTAGTCAGAGGACCCACAATATCCATAGCTACCCTCTGAAATGGCTCCTCAATCATAGGCAAAGGCATCAAAGGAGCTCTCACCTTGTCTCCTGCCTTGCCTACCTTTTGGCACTGCTCGCAGCTCCTGCAGTACCCTGTTACATCTCTGGAAATTCCAAGCCAATAGAAGTTCTGCATAAAACGCCTCTTTGTATGTTTTATGCCCATGTGACTTGCAAAGGGAATATCATGGGCTATGGCTAGAAGCACCAGATGGTAGGCTCTAGGCACTACCAACTGCTGTACTCTCTCACCTTCTAGCCCTCCCTCAGGGGTCTATTCTCTTTATAGTAACCCTTTGTCCCAGTATACAGATTCCCCCTTTCCTTGAGAATCAGGTGCCTCCCTAGCTACCTGCCTCAGGCCTCGCAATGTACGGTCTGAGAGATGAGTCTGTCTCAGATCTCTCCTTGTAACCCTTCCCAGCTCCCCTTCCACAGGAAGTCTGGCATTCTATGACAGTGATGCCTCACTGTCAGCCTGGGTACTACTACTCACCTCTACCTTTGCAGTCACTCTGTCCAAGGGAATACCAGTACCCCCAAGCAGCTGTGGCTCACCTTCAGTCTACTGCTACAGGGTAGCTCCCTCCCTAAAGTAACCGGGTCTACTTCACGTTGTCGTAAGCTGACAATATTGAGTCTGATACTATGTTATTTAGTTTTTTTTTTATTTGGTTTTTTTTTTACATGTTTTGATGTTTTACTTAATCGATCAATAAAGTTTGACCTTTATTGATTCGATTAAGTAAACTTTTGATAATGTGATATAGACACAAGTAACCACTTCACCAGTCCTGGCTGTAAGTATGCAGTCTGTCTGGGTCTCCCCCCCAGGCTACAAGACCCACATGCTTCTCTCCTAGCCTGACTGCGTGTAACTGCATAAGCATATGGTACTGCCTTATCCCAAAGACAACCTACTATTGACATTTTGTCTTTCCCACTTACTGGCTCCCTCACCTTTTGTTCCCCACCTTGCCTCCATGGACACCTGTATGCCACATGGTCCCACTGGTTGCATTCAAAACATTTAACCCAAGCTCCTGGATGTGTACCTGGACTAGCGGCTTCCCCTGATACTGGCAGATTCTGTTGGGGCAGTCTGTGCTGCCCACCATGGGTTCCTTTAGACCCATGAGCAGTACTAGGGGGTCCCCTTCCTGTGCAGGGCTGCCCTGCCTGCCAGGTATAGGTCTCCCTTCTTCCTCAACTCATCTGAAGTAGCACATTGTCTATCAGCTAACCAGATCCTCTGGTCCTCAGACAAAGTGCTAAGGGCTTGTTCCCTCACCAACAGGTCTACCAGCCCTTCAAAAGTGGTGACCTGACATCCACTCACCCACCTATGGAAATAAGTGATCAGTTCAGCAACATATTCACACACACTTTCATCTGTCTTGTGTCTATGCTCACAAAACGTTTTCCTATACGTTTCAGGTGTTAGCTTAAACAATTCTAACAAGTGATTTTTAACAGCAGTATAATCAAAACATGCAACGTCAGACATTTTTGACAAAACAGTTACAGCTTTACCATGGAGTAAGGGGGTCAGGAACCGTACCCAGAGCCTTTGGTCAACACTACACTGTTTGCATACCCTCTCAAACATATGAATGAAACTATCAAAATTATCCCCCTCTTTAAATTGTGGAAGAAATTTACTGACCTTCTGTGCTTCTGGGGTCTAGTTACTCCCTTCCCCATTACCTCCATGACTCTGGTGAAGAGTCAGCATTTCCCTCTCATGCCTCCTCTGCCACTCCTTTTCCTTGGCTTCTATCTCCAAACACCTGGCCTCCAACTCAAGTCTCTTTAGCTCCAGATGGATTTTTAAGTCCTCTGCAGAAAGGTTGAGCTGTCCATTCTCAGAGGGTATTATATCTCCACTGCCAGTCTGATTGTCCTCCTGGTTGCTGTTTTCTGATGCCGTTGTAACCAAGGCTGCAATCAGGTTTGCCTTAGTCAGGTTTCCATGCGCCAGTCCCCTAGCCGGGCACATTTCCGCCAGCTGGCTCTTTGTCAGCTTTCCATACTCCTCTGCTGACATGCTGCCTGCTCACCCTGACTAACTAAGCTAACAAAAAAAATAAAACAATTGTGATCTGAACTCTGAGTATTCACTGCATGGCTGATTTAGACTGCAAAACACCTTCAAAGCTCACTGTACAAAAGCTACAGGAATTCACTCTACCCACACCACTACAAGCCAATTAGTATTTGCCAACCAAGTAATATGTGGTGCGGATATCCCACCACTGCCAAACAATTAATATGTGACGCCCGTGCCCTGGCTCAGCAATCAAGGAGGCTCAATCCTCACCACTGACAACAGTGAGGGGCATCTCATATAGGAGGATAGGATAACAAATACACACAGTAAAGTGCAATTTCCCATAAGAGCACACAGAGAACACAGTCAGTCTGGGGCTGGTCACTCTCTCACTCTCCAGGTCCCCAATAAGACTACCCCCCTGGTTCAGCTATAGGGTCCAGATCTCAGCCTAATGGGCAAGCTAAAACCTCCAGTACCCTCTCTGTCCAACCAGTGCTTCGTGGTCCTGCCCAGGTAGGTGACACACACATACACACACCCACACACACACACACACACACACACACACACACACACACACACACACACACACACTTTGAGAAGAGTTTATGCAACCACATAGACACTCCAGGAAAAGACTGGCACAGGTTCTCCAGCTCTTCCCTTTTTTCCCACACTATATGATAGTACCAGCTGCCACCATCCACTAATATTTATCAGCTACTTATAGGCCCTTAAAAGAGTGTCCAATTATTACCATGCAATATTATTATCCAATTAGTAGTATAGCCCGGGACTAAAGCTATTGAAATGGCTATGTACAATTTTACCAAAGGCATGCAAGTACTCTAAAGAGCTTAAATTATCTCTACAAAAACAGCAGTAGTTGAAAGGGTTTACAAATATTTAATAATAAATAGTCAAACACAAGACAATACTTTTTATTACACAGTGCTAGTCAAGAGTTCAGAGATCACAGAGACATACTTAAAATAATTCAGCAGTACAGTTCTGACATCACAGAAAAAACACTTAGTCTAATCTTTTAAGTTTCTAGCTATTTCTAAGAGAAAACACAAGTCTAAGATAGACTTACATATAGTGCAAGACAGTGCTGGTGAGTTTATGGTCAAGACAAAAATGCTTAATGCTGTCTGATTCCCTCTGTTTTTAAAATCACATTCCTGGTTCACATTACATCATTCTTCACACTTCCCTGGGTTACCAGGCTAACGGAAACTACATTTACATTCTTCACCTCTGGGCAGAATCCAGAGCATATAAGTTTGAAAGATGTAATATCAAACCCAAAGTTCGAAACTGCACAATAACGAACACACAGAACAGAGATTATTTTCCCCAGGGAAAAAATCGCTGTTCCCTAACCAAAAAAAAAAAACATAAACCTTAAACTGAAACTAAAGTGGGGGGCTTCACCCCCCCACACACACCACACACCCTCCATCCCTGCGAAAAAATCAATTTGCCATGGCTTCACTATTTTTGTGTTTTGGACTTTTGGGTTCGATATTACATCATTTGAACTTATACAAGTTTAACAATGTGATATAGACCCATTTACTACAGCTCAGACTATAAGTTAGTTCTGACTGCCACCAGCCACTGTCTATCAGCTACTTTAAGGCCCTTATCAAAGGGTGTCCAATCTTACTGTCTAATACTACTATTATTCCAAATGTTAGTATGACCAAGAGCAAGGCTATTTATGAGTGGCCTGTACAGTGTCACCAAACAGATATGCAAGTACTGTAAGAGCTTAAATATGTCTCTAAACAGACCAGCCACAATTTAAAGGTTTAAATATATTTAATAATAAATAATAAAATAAGACAGTATTCAGTAAGTAATCAATATATCAGAGTTCAAAATTACAGGAAATATTTAAAACAACATTGCAGGACAGTCTCATATAAATAAAGAAAACATCTAAGCTATACTTTACTATATTCCTATCTGAATCTAAAAGAGTTACTATGCCCTAAAAACTTACAGAACAACAAGCAAGTAGAAGTAATGATGAGTGGATGTTGTTAGGACAAAGACAAATACAAAATGCCCTGTTTCTCTCTCTGAGAGTCAGTAAATTCATATCAAATATTACTGCTGGGTTAGCTTGGATTACATCACTTTTTATCACCTGACTTTAGTTCCCAAGCTAAATCCCCATTGTCAGAAACTACCCACATTTAACATCTCTCTGTGAAAATTCATAGCCTTCAGATGTCTGCAACTGCTAGAAGACATAAAACAATAAAACACTTACAAAACAACAGAGAGAGTCACCTGGTGTAGACATCCTGTCTCCTGTTGACTAAAACTGAAAGATAACTTTTATAGGACAATTGTAAAACAATTTAATTTCAACTATTTTCTTGAAGTTTTTCAAGTTAACCCTCTATGTTCTAGTTTCCACTGTTAAAAATATATACCGTCACACAATTACAGTAGTTTATATACATTTCTAAGTCAGCAGGGCATGATGTGATTACATTTTAGCTCAGTGCATAACATACAGTTCTAGCACAGTTGTAGCACAAGCATCTTACATGAAGCATGTTGGCATTCACAAATGACACATAACCATTTACAAAATTCCGGACAGCTGGGCTGGTACTTTCTTCTTCTGTCACACTTCTATATAAATCATATTAATATTCTCAAATGACACATACTTATTTACAAAATTCCAGATAGTTGGGCTGGTAGCATCTCATTCTGTTACATTTCTATATAAATCATATTAATATTTGCAAATCTTACAGAATTATTTACAAAATTCCAGCTAGCTGGGCTGGCAATATTCCCCTTTGTCACAAGGCACTTGTAGAGATTTAAGCATGATAACAACATGCTAATATTTTTGTATAATAATTTGAAATATTACTAGATGTGTGTGATGCCCATGCCCTGGCCCAGCAATCAAGGAGCCTCAATCCTCACCACTAACACCAGAGAGGGCATCTCATATTTGAGGGAAAGGATAACAAATACACATAGTAAAGTGCAATTTCCCTTAAGATCACACAGAGATCACAGTCAGTCTGGGGCTGGTCGCTCCCTTGCTCTCCAGGTCCCCAATAAGACTCCCCACTGGCACAGCTATAGGGTCCACATCTCAGCCTAGCTGGGCAAGCTAAAATCTCCAGCACCCTCTCTGTCCAGCCAGTGCTTCGTGTCCCTTCCCAATTAGCTGACACATACACACTTTGAGATAAGAGTTTATACAACCACACAGACACTCCTGGGAAAGGCTGGCACAGGTTCTCCAGCTGTGCCCCTATTACCCAGACTATATGGTAGTATCACCTGCCACCAGCCAGCTAATATTTATCAACTACTCAAAGGCTCTTAAAACGGTGTCCAATTATTACTGTGCAATATTATTATCCAATTGGGAGTATAACTAAACAGTCAAGGCTTGTTAGAGTGACTTGGTACAGTAATCCCTATACATATGCAATTTACTCTGGAGCTTAAATTATCTTTACACAAATCAGCCACAGTTGAAAGGTTTTAAAATATTTAATAATAAATAATAACAACACAAGACAATACTTCTTACTACACAGTGTTAGTCAAGAGTTCAGAGATCACAGAGAAATACTTAAAATAATTCATTAGTACAGTTCTGACATCACAGAAAAACACTTAGTCTAATCTTTCTAGTTCCTAGCTATTTCTAAAAGAAAACACAAGTCTAAGATAACTTACATAGGAAAACATGCAGAGTGCTGATGAGTTGGATGGTCAAGACAAAAACGTTTAATCCTCTCTGGTTCTCTCTGTTTAAATTGAAATTGCAGTTCTGATTCACATTACATTATTCTTCACACTTTCCTGGGGTTCCCAGGCTACACATTATATCATTCTTCACACTTCCCTGGGTTCCCAGGCTAACAGAAACTGCATTTACATTATTAACATCTCCTTTTTTTATCTTGCAGCTGGTCAGGAAGCAGAGCAATAAAAATACATTTGCGTGTTTAAATCTAGCAATTTAACTCTTGGTTAAAACAATAGAAAGAATTTCTTCATCTAGATCCTTCGGCGCCACTGTCTACATCAAAGGGTCACCACATGCTTTACTTTGGTCAGTAGAGTGCACTGTTGTCACATTTTTTCCCAGTTCCACATGTAACACTATTTCTTTACATTTAAGACAACAAGCCTGTAGTTTACATTCATATTTACAAATGACAGAATTATCTGTAAAATTCTATCTGGCTAGGTTGGCAGCCTTCACAATGTGTCTATTGTGTCATGAGGTATATATTACCAGCTGTTTCATGTCAGAAAGTGTTTGTCATGTTATGCCTCTTAAAAGCTTAACAGAATACAATACCTATTTTTTTGCATTTACTCTGAATTAGATTGTAAAAATTAGAAAAAATTCAAAGGTATCTTTAGACATATTAAGGGCAAAAAATAAATTATTGCTACATCTGCCTACAATCATTAGATATATATTAAATCTACTAGATGTTTCTAAGGGGTTGCATAATAATGGATAATAAAGTCATTAATTGATTAAAGGTTAGTACTAAGCTAACTGCCCTTGCAAGCATTTTAAGCCTAGCCAATTATCCCTTGTGAGACTCAAACCCTGCACCTTGTGTTTGCAAGGGAAACATCTTAACCATTAAGCCACCCTCCCAACCCAAATAAACAGCCTTTGCAGGTCTTGAACCCAGGACCCTGTACACTATGGTCACAACAGTTAACCACTACACCATGACAGCTGTTATGTATAATGTCATGTATAATGACTTTATTTTTCGGATTGTTTTGATATGTGTGTACAAAATCTTCCCTACAGTACAAGGAGCTATGATCATTCACTTAATATTGATCGGTTTAATATTTG
The DNA here is from genome assembly GCF_019279795.1 of Protopterus annectens. NCBI lineage: Eukaryota > Metazoa > Chordata > Ceratodontiformes > Protopteridae > Protopterus > Protopterus annectens. Next base: position 1,608,646,609 of record NC_056732.1, on the reverse strand, counting down.
ATACCGTACCATAATTTCAGTACCCAGGACTGAGCGCCTGAAATATTGAAAAAGGGAAAACTTGAAAATATTTCTTGCAAGGAGAGGAGACTGCAACTTACCCACCACTTCTAAATATGTAACATTTAAGATTGTTACACTTCAAGGAAAGGGGCAAATCAGATTTCCCCTTTCACATTTTTAGGTAGCCCAATTTCTGTCCTCAAAACTTTTCCACAAACCCTTAACATAGCCTTTTCCTATGCAATCTGGTCACACTTCAGAAAATGTTTACTCTTTCATTACAAGTGGCATGATCAGTTATATCCCTCGGTTCTCTTTTACATAACTGCAGGAAACCTGCAGTAGAGATCTAGCATGATAGCCTCTTTACAAGGCTATTCAATACACTGTAATGTGGTATCATTGTGGTATAATGCAGTTTGATTTCTTTTCCCAGACAGGAGTACCTTAATTGATGAACATTCACTGCTCCGCCCAACAAATAAACCTCAAGCAGAGTACACTGCCAATTCATTATTACAAAATACAAGCACTTAGCACTACATTATTTTGTAGATTATATTACCCACAACTTTGTGCCAAAAATGGAAAGTTAGAAACCAGATGTGCAAGTAAATAGGTCAGTTGTCAGTATATCATTGTGGTAAAGGTCATTACTTGTACTGTTCAAACACATTAGAAAGAATCTTGTCAGCTGTGTATTATACAGGAAAAAAAAAGAAACATGCAGTATGCTATTTTTAAACCAACTATTTTTGTTTCTGTCATAGACCAAGTGAAATAAAAGGACACATTGTGAGCCAGTGTTTGAACAGAACATAAAGCTACCTGTTACCTTTTAATAGACAACTTATGCTATGTCATTTTTACTTGTTAGTAGACTTATGTTATCTGTTGATTATATCTTTGTAACTTTAATAATTGTTAATTTTCTGGAGCTTTTCTCCTCGGGTCTCTCCACTGAAAATGGGCTGCTGGCTCAGCTGGACTAACCCATTTAACAAATGTCAATAAATAAATACATAAATATATAAATAAATGAAGCAGTTCAATGTATCTGCATAACAGCATTCACATTTTTTTCACAATAGCTTTCAGCATGCATATTCCACTGCTGTCTCTGAACAAAACAGGTGTTATTTATGGAAAGAAAGCTGTAAAGTGTAACAAGATGCCACATGGAAATTGAGACCTTGTCATGACAGATAATATTATATGAGTCATCGCATACATAGTTCAAACAGCACTATCCACAATCACATATAATCTTCTATTTATTTATGTTTACAGACTGTACTTCATTGGTAGGAGAATACCCAGGGGGTACCCAGATTACCAGTTCTTTAATAAGCATGAATGTAAAAACACAGACATTAGTAAAGGTAGGCACATGCTTCTTGAATAAATTCTTAAATTCTGCAAATATATGTACAGTTTTGTTATACATGAATAAATTCAAATAAAATCAGTTGAAAACAATTATTTTCATCCTGTCTTACTCTCAGCTTAAAAAATAAAAATGAGCATTTCAGAACAGTATACAGAGTGTCTCATGATAACTATCACACCTGAAAGCTTTTTTTTCCATAAATCACACCTGTCTCATGAAGCAAAACAATATGTATACAGTATAATGACCATTTTTGTTGTCTAACAGCTTCAGAGAATTATCTTACAAGATGAGAATTTTGTACTGTCCCTCATCAGGTTGTCAGCAAAGCAGTCCTGAGTTGAATGATGTGCTAACCTTCCTCTGTTACTTTACATAAAACATGTTTTAACAGCTAACAATGCAAAAATTAACTTCAGAAATCAATGTAGAAAGTCAAGTCATGCAAGAAAGTCAAAAATACTGAATACAGCTCTTTAAAAATGATACACTTTAAAAAATTCCAGATTTCCTAAAAAATCCATTATCTGCTGCCAAGTCTGCATATCTTTGCTGTATTCTGATAATTAGTTAGACTTTACTGGTTCAGTAGAAACTAATGTGTAAAAGTGACGCAAAGTAACTAAGACACTTGTTGGTCTGTTTTGTAATGGGTTCATGAATAAGACAATGGTCCAGATTTCAAAAGAGTTGCTCTCAGTGTAACTCTGCCCTGATTCCGAAAGGCTTGTTCTCAGTGTAAGTGACTTACTAAAATGTAAGGCCTATCTATGAACAGGTTTACACCAGGGGCCAGATTCCAAAAGGTTATTAGTCTAAACTATGTGTGCCTCATATCTTTTCTTTTTGCTATCTCCCTTCAAGTTTTAGGGTGTCACTTACAAAACAGGCAGAAATACGAATGTGTGCAGTGTGTGTGTGTGTGTGTGTGTGTGTGTGTGTGTGTGTGTGTGTGTGTGCGTGTGTGTGTGTGTGTGTGTGTGTGTGTGTGTGTGTGTGGGTGTGTGTGTGTGTGTGGGTGTGTGTGTGTGTGTGTGAATTTTGTAGTTTCTGATTGATCAGATACTTTTCAAATTGTTACATATCATTTGGATAGTATGTAAACTAGTTTCTGAATTTTAAGTCTGGATACTTCTACTATGGAAAGTTAGTTTAATCCATTCTAAGCTGTCCCATATTTCTTTTAAATTTTTATAGGCTATTGTAATATCAAGATTTCAAATGCTGACATGTTATGGGTTCCATAAATATATGGTAGCCCCCCCCCCCTTGAAAGTAGCTTTACTTTGATCTTGTGCCCACTTTAAATTATGTAATCAGCTCGAAGACCATTGTGATTGGGAAAAAGGAAAATGTGCCTGCAGTGACAACTTTCAAAAACAGCAGTTGTAAAAGTATCTGTGACATCCCTCCTCTGGGCCAGTAATCAAGGAGCCTCAATCCTAATCACTGACATCGGTGGGGAGCATTCACTGTGAGAAAAATAGACACACACACTCACTATATTTTCAGATGCAGTTCTCTGCATCAAGTACAATTTCCATTAAGAGCACACAGGGAATGTACACTCCAGTCCTGGGGCTGGACTTTCTATCCAAGCCCTAAATAAGACTCCCCACTAACCACTCTAAAGCTGAGTCCTTAGCCAGGTATTCCAAACCTAGTCCTCCACCACCATCTCTGTGAAATCGGTGATCTCAGTGTCCCTGTTCAAAGTAGCTGACACACACACACTGTCTTTGAGATTTGATTTTTGCACGCACACACACACACACACACACACACACACACACACACACACACACACACACACACAGCACACACACACCTAGGAAAGGCTGGTGCACCTTACCTGCTCTGCCACCTCCACTCAAATTGTAAGGTAGATTCACTGCTACCAGAACAGCCAAAGCCAGCTACCTTAAGGCTCTTACAAAAGTACCCAGTTACACTGAGTAAAATTAATACTTATACAAATGATAGTGTCTGACCAAGCAGCAAGACTTTCAGGAATGTGGAGCCATAGTGCGACTAAATAAATGCAAGTACTCTCAAAGGTTAAATATTTTCTAAAACACCAACCACAATGAAGGGTTTAGATATATGTAATACTAAATAAAGAAAAAAAACATGAAAATACTGAATATCTATTTACAATAAACACTAGAGTTTCAATCACAGGAAATATAAAAACACCACAGATAGAAAAACTTAGATACAGAAAAAAAATACATTTAGCTAATTTCACTATATTTTTCTAACTGACTGAAGAATTACTGATGTCCTTCTATTCTCATGTTGTAGTATTCTTAATCTTAGGGTTAGCCTCCACCTAGTGACCTGAACATCTGGCCAGTATACAAAAGCTTTAGTCACTGCAAGGCATGTGGGACATCTGACGTTGGCCATAGGGAATGTGGGCCATAAAAGTTATGTCTGCATGTACCTAACTCAGAACTTCTCTGTCACCAGTCGAACGTCAGCTCATCCTGCCATCTCTGCCTTCAGATCCTGCAATTAAATTTAAGTACCCTGTTGGGGCCTTTTTTCTTATTATTTTCTTGGTCACTGCATGCCTGCCCAGGTTCATGTCATCCAGAAAAGGAAAGTGTAGGTGTGGATGTCAGATCCCTCATAAGGATCCCCATGACCTGTGTCTATTTTGTCTAGGGCCCAACCATAACCATAAGGCCTCAGCCATTTGTCAAGCCTTTGACCCAAAGACCCTTCACCGCCATCTGCACATCCTTAACATTTACCTGGAAAACCAAAAACTTAAACATCTAGTTCTTGGGATGGAAGGGCCTTCTGGTCATACTGCCAAGCCACCGAAAAAGAAGGTCAAAGTTTCTAGGCCTGAAACTACCACTGCACCTCTTCCACCCAATGTTGTCCTTGTGACTGAGATATGCCTGGAGAAATGTATGGAACCAACTGACTCAGATATAGCAGGTACTGTTTCAGAGGCTTCACAACCAAGTTCAGAAAGCACGTCCATGGAGGTTATGCAGATGTCAGGTGCCAATGCTGAGGGGGAAACTCAGCTCACTGCAGACATCCAGACCTCTCCTTCCTTTGCTTCTGTAGCTCCTGAGACTAGGCCCTCCTTAGGCTCTATATCCTCTAGGCCTGTCTCTTCCTTGAAGAAAAAACAAAAAACTAAACATGTCTCTTCATCTACCGAGAGCTTGCCTAATTGGCAAGCCTTCTCACAAGGCTTTTTAATGCCTTTAAGGTCCTTAGGTCTTCCTTGGCTGCTTCTTCCATAGCTTCTCCTTCTGGTATTAGCCCTAGGCCCCTGACTACTGAATCTCCCACATTGGAGGTTGAAGAGTCTTCAGATTCCTCTTCTGAAGATTCTTTGTCTTTTGCCTCTCAAATGCCTTCTCCCCTAGGTTATGCATCCCCTAAGGAGGACTCTGCTGAGGGAGACTCCCCTGGGGAGGACCTGACCTTTGGAGAAACAGTCTCTTGGATTAGAGAATTCTTTAAATGGGACTCCACAGAAATGACTGAAGTCCAAAAGAGATATTACGAACTTCTACAAATGGACACTCCTGTACCTTCTGCAATTACCCCAGTCCTACCAGCCTTTTTAGATGCCTTCTTGGCAGCTTCTAAAAATCCCAGCTCCCAACCCCCTGCTCCTAGAAGACCTGGCCAGTTTTATAAGGTCCCTAAAGGGGCAAAAGTTCTTATCAAGTGTCCAGCCGCAGATCCTGGTACTATTTCTGTCTCTGCAGAGAAACCCTCTAGATTGTTGCCTTCATCCTCTTTCCTGCCTTCTGATAAGGACAGCAAAACAATGGGGAGTATTGTCAAGAAGATGTATACTTCAACAGCCCTGGCCTGTTGGGCCACCAACTACCAGACACACATGTCCAAGTGCGCCCTAGCCCTTTTATCTCAGGCTTCTAAGCTTTTGGATGGCCTCCCTGATTTGGCCAGAAAATCCCAAATCTCTAGTCTGACCTCCTTGTCCTCACAAGTGACAAGACATTCAATCAAATGCAGCTATGATGCTGCAGATGCTTTGGGCAGATCTGCAGCCTCCACCTCAGTGATCAGGAGGGACTCTTGGTTGAGGCTGCAACCCCTTCCTGATGATATCAGGGATAAACCTTTAGATGCCCCACTGGGAAATAGAGCCTTGTTTGGCACCCAAATGGCAAAACATTTCAAAAATCTGCAACAAAGGGGAAAAGAACTTCAGGACCTAAAACATTTGTTTGTGTCACCTACTCCTAAATTTCACAGGAATTACCCTACAAAGACACAATTTATTAGAAAACACTCTGGTCCTCCTCCTCCTGCTAGGGGCAAAAAGAGTTCCAGAAAGCAGCAGACTCCTTCTAGGCCTGCCTAGACACAAATGCAGAAACCTGCTTTTCAGGACAAGACAGGTAGTCTGTGACTACCTGCCTTCTCCCCCCCCCCCCCCCCAGGCCATATTCCTCTTTCTCAGAGACTCTCATTGTCTCCCTTTCTGGGAAAGCATCACCTCAGACAAGTGGATTTTCTCTATCATAGAAAAAAGTTATTTCATGACCTGTTTTCAGGGGGCATCCCTCAGCCACCAAAGAGCCAGCTTCCCCTATTTCAACCCATCTTGGACAGCCTTCTCTCTCAAGGAACTATTCAACCAGTTTCAGACTCAGAAAAGGGAAGGGGTTTTTACTCCAGACTTTTTCTAGTCTCAAGAAATGATGGCCCATGGAGACCCATACTGGACCTCTCACATCTCAACCTCTTAATTTGTAGTACCCATTTTCTGTATGCTTAGCTTTCAAACTCTTTTCCCACTGATAATGACTCAGGCATTTCTGACCACTTTGGACATCAAATATGCATATCTACATATCCCCATCAGCCCCAAATACAGGAAGTACTTACACTTCTCTGTGGGTTCCTCACATTTTCAATTCTCTGCTTTACCCTTTGGATTACCTACTGTTCCAAGGGTATTCACCAAGTGCCTAGCTCCAGTGGTAGCCTACTGCAGGGTTCTAGGGATACAAATTTTCCCATACCTGGATGACCTCCTGATCCAGGCAGACTGCTACAGTATCCTCTAAACCTATCTCTAGACAGTCATTTCTGTTCTGCAGTCTCTGGGATTCACAGTCAACTTCCCCAAATCCAGCCTAAACCCCCTCCCAGGACCAGGTCTTCCTGGGGTGCAGAATCAGGTGGAAAGTCTAAAGGAATACTTGCTGTCTGTTATACATGCCCCAGCAATAACAGCAAGAGAATACTTCAGACTCTTAGGGTACATGGCTTCTACAATCCCCATATTGCCACTGGAAAGACTCCACATGAGAAAGATTCAGTGGTATCTGAGGTCCACATGGACCCAACACTCCCACCCACTGGACTACACCATTTTCTTCCTGCCATGCTTAAGGAAGGAGATCCTTTCATGGGTGGATCAAGTCTCTCGGAATGCAGGGCTTCCCTTGCAACCTGGGCATTGGGAATTGGCAGACTGGCATGAAGCAACTCTGCAGGCATCTATATACCCTCAGCTCAGAACACGCAGGCAGACACCCTAAGCAGATCCATTTCACAATCCCATGAATAGATGCTGCACAGGAATGTGTTTCTGGACATAGTCCACAGGTGGGGTATACCACAAATAGACCTGTTTGCATCCCCTCTGAACAGGCAACTTCCACAGATCTATACCAGGGTTCCCAGCCCCCTAGTGAGGGCAACAAACACCTTTTATATCTCTTGGAAGGGGATGTTTCTGTAAACCTTCACCCCCCCCCCGTCCTACTCCTATAGAAAGTCCAGATGAAAACTCAGTAGGACAAACTAAAAATCTTGTTGGTGACCCCCCTTTTGGCCAAGATAGCACTGGTTCCCCCTCCTTCTGCATTTAGTCAGGGACAATCATCACAAGTTTCCTCACAGAGTGGACCTACTCACACAGGCCAAGGGATCCCTGATCCATCCCCACTGGAAATCTCTGAACCTAACCCTGTGTGTGATAGAGTTTGACCCTTTCTGACACCTTTATTCTGAGGACGTGCTAAATGTCCTGCTGGAGGCCAGGAAACCCAATACTAGGAAAACCTATCTGTCCAAGTGGAAAAGGTTCTCCATTTGGTGTCTAAAAAGACAGCTAGACCCATTTCAAGTAGGGTACCCGTGATACTGTCTTATCTGTGTGAATTGTTGCAGGTAGGGTTGTCATATTCCTCTATAATGGTCCACCTTGCTGCTAGTTCTGCATGTCTGCCTTTAGAATCACCACTTGATTCTAGACTTCAAGTGAAGTTATTCCTAAAGGGAGTTCTACAACTCAGACCACCCAGGATGCCAGTTCTGCTACCCTGGGACCTGAACTATGTGTTGGAGAAGCTCACTGTTGTCCATTTGAGCCAGCAACTATAACATCTTTAAAGTATTCCACTTGGAAATCTGTGCTTTTGGTGGCCTTAACATCAGCCAGGAGATTCTCAAAGCTCCAGGCCCTCCCCACTTTCTTTACACAGCCCCAGAATGACAGTGAGAGAGTCCTGCATTTCCTTGATGTTCACAGACAACTCAGATTATACACTGACAAGATTAAATCTATTAGGAGATCAGAGCAACTGTTTGCCTCCTTTCACCCCATGGCTCTGGAAAAAGCTGTGACAAAACAGACTGTCTTTACATGGATCTCCAAGGCCATCTCCTTTTGCTATGCCTACCATGCAAAATATGTAAACTCCAATATTAAACCCCATTCTACTAGGGCCATGGCCTCCTCTGGAGCTTTTCTCAAGGGGTTGTACACTGCCTCTATACTAGAAGCAACTACCTGGACATCTGTCCATACCCTCACAAAACACTACAAACTGGATCACATCTCCAGAGCTAGAGCAGGGTTTGCTAAGGCAATCCTGCATAGATTCTTGGAAAATAGTTCCAAACTACCCTGTTCTTCTTCTTCCCTTTGAGTTATGGCACTCACCCAAAGGTTAAGCATACTGCAATATGAGGATAGAATGAGATAGAATAGTTATGTAAATTCTTACCATAACCATAGATGTCCTTCTCTTCCATGTTGCAGTATTCTATCCCACCCTCCTACCCCCTATTCAAAAGAAAATTTGGGTTTTGCTGGACGATTAAGGACTTGTGTAGCAATCCTGGCACTGGGTCCAACTGGGGCGCTCAGTTCTGAGGAAGGTAAGTGCAGACATCAGTTTTTTGGCCCCCCGTTCCATACAGCCAATGGCAGTGACTAAAGCTTTTGTATATTGGCCAGATGTTCAGGTCACTAGGCAGAGGCTAAACCTAAGGGTAAGCATACTGCAACATGGAAGAGAAGGACATCTTTGGTTATGGTAAGATTTTATGCAAGTATTCTTCCCCTAGTTACTTACTAAAGCAAGGCAAGACAAAAGTGGATGGGTCTTTTTTCAGGTCCAACAACAGAGTGCACTTATCACATCTCTCAGTAGTACTCAAATATAGTTTTAGTGCTGGCTACATAATGACATCACATTTGGTCACCTGACTCGGTGGTTCCCACGCTACCCCCACACTAGAAACTGAGCCAGGATCTGGCACTGATGTGCCACAATACACACAGAGAACTTTAGTTAAGGTTTATTATAGCATCTGAAAACTGTAAAACAATTCCAACACTTCTGCCCTTCCTGCAGAAACTAACAACCTATTCTCTGGCAGCATTCAGACCTGTGAGATAAAAGCTTTATGGCCTAAACCAAGTCATTTAATTTCAGACTATTTTTCTTAAGGTTAACTGGGCTGACCTCAACCCCTTCCCTTCCAGTATTCATATATATATATATATATATATATATATATATATATATATATATATATATATATATATATATATATATATATACATGTCATCAGTTACAACAGTACAGTCTGACATACATGTATATTTCTTTTCTGTCCAGCAGGACCCACTGTTGATACATTTTGAACACAAGTAACTTTGCAAATACATTTTTAAACACAAGCAACTGTACAAATCAATTTGATATTCAAATGACATAATTATTTACAAAACTCCAGCTGGCTCTGCTGGCATATGTTACACATATACTGCCCTACTCTCCCTGGCACAGCTGGCACTACCTCACATCATAAAAGTATCAGCCATAACTATCATCTACTATCAGCTTACTAAATTTATTTCTCATCTAAGACCTCAGTAGTTCACGTCCTTTGCTAAGTATTCATTTATTTTGCTGTTTTTGGCATTTTTTTGAATTTTATAGTTAATTTAAAAAAGTAAGCTACTACTTCAGCATGGAATCTAGAACAAAGTACTCAAAAGTATTTCCTATAAATAGAACACAAGTATTACAACTGATATCTTGGCCAGTGATCCTCACCAAAAATTATAACCCTGTTTGTGTTCTATCTTTTAAGCTGTTTCTGGAGATAATCACAGGTCAGACTGCCAATTCTAACATGTGCACTTGTACAACAATTCACATAGACTTTGTAGTATTAATTGTAAAAGCTGTACTAGTGTATGGAATGTAAGGAAGTATTTAATGCCATGAAATAGCTTTGTAAGTACACCACTCATAACTGACATATTAAATAGGCATATTCCCAGGAACAACCTAATCAGACAAGTGTAGACATCTTGGTGTATGGCTTGACTATTCCTGTTTCTTTAAATGCCATAACAAAACCACTGTTTGCAAAGTTCTTAGTCAGTTCATGCTCTGCTACAAACTGGATAACTCATTTGGTTATCCCACTGGTGGGCAAAGCTTGAATTTTCAAGATTCAACTGTCCAAGCTTCTACGTGCCAACAACTGGAGTTCCTCCATAGGAAATCATTTTCAGTGAGTTGTGCTGAAAGTGATTCCCTTTATGGGGGAATTTCCCTCTTCTTTGAGTTGGTGTGAATGTGGACTTGGTGTGTGTGTGTGTTTGTGTGTGTGTGTGTGTGTGTGTGTGTGTGTGTGTGTGTGTGTGTGTGTGTGTGTGCATATATATATATATATATATATATATATATATATATATATATATATGTATATATATATATATATATATATATATATATATATATATATATGTATACATATATATATATATATATATATATATATATATATATATATATATATATATATATATATATATATATATATATATATATATATATATATGGTTTCACTTTGAAACCTCAACGCTCCTATTATTGAGTCTGAAAATCTCGAAATGAAAATATCGAAGCAACGGAATCCTGAACGACAGATTTCACACATGGTAGGCAAATGCTTGGCCAACTGGAGCCCATCTTGAGGCCAACATTCCCTGTTCTTCCCTATAGTATGATCCTGGAGTTGGTATTTTTAGTTGGGGGGTGTGGGGGAAGTAGGTGAATTTTACTTTCCTCGGCGTGAATTTCGGTGTAAGTTGGCCAAGCATTTACTTACCATGTGTGAAATCTGCCATTCAGGATTCCGTTGCTTCGGTATTTTTGTCTCGAAATTCTCAGACTCGATAATAGGAGCATCAAGGTTTCAAAGTGAGACCATATAGTGGTGCAGCAGTAGTGTTGTCGCCTCACAGCAAGAGGTTCTCTGGTTCAGTTCTTGGCTAGAGTGCATTCTGTGCAGAGTCTGCACGTCCTCCCTGAGTTTGTGTGGGTTTCCTCTGGGGTCTGGAGCATTTCTCCATGAGCCTTTGCTGAAAACTGGCTTTATTCCAAGTCAGACTTTTGTGTGTGTGTGCATGCATGTGTACATGTGTCTTTATATTTTTCGGAACTGACTATTTTGAAAAGCAAGCATAACATTTTTTGAAAAGCAAGCATAACTTTTTCTGTGTACCTCTGATGAAAATAGGGAAACTTTGCACAGAAAGATAATTATAAATGATAACAATGCTTTCAGATTCCAACATCAAACTTCCTCACATTCATGAAATCTTCCTTTGGCCTTAATAGAAGGGGAAGACCAAGTGTATGTACACATAAAAATTAATAAATACTGAACCGGCTACAGAGTAATGTTCTGGAACTGGGGCATGTGTATTTAACAAAGACAAATAACGATCTACAAACTGATACCCATTTTAAGTATCACAAAGTAGACATGAACATAAAGGACATAATGCATCTGGTGGTTAATGTAGTGGACTAATGCTGTGAACTGTTATTGAGCTGCTGTTTGTACCCTGGGCATGCAGTTTGACTCTACAGACATTTGTTTGCCTGTTGTCTGAATCAGGGCAAGTCATTTAACCAGACAGCTCTCCGCAGTCACTCTGAAAAAGGAAATAGTGTGTCCAATGGGCTTACCTGGTCAAAAATAAAACAAAAAATAATAATAGTAGTAGAGACAGAGTAAATGAAGCAGGAAACTATTATGAGATGATTAGTTTTAACCAACGTCTGTGAACCATTTGATTTCATGCACATTGACTGGAATCAGCCTCCAAGTTGTATCAGAAACAGAACTTTTTCAGTTTTCAAACCAGACTGAAGGAACAGCGAGTCGGTCTAAATGAATGCAAATGTATCCAAGATATTGGCTAAAACTACTTGTCTGATCATTACGCTCTGCTTGGCCTGCTGTCTCCACTTTTATATTACGTATGCATTATTCCCTTATATTGATGCCTATTCTGTGACTCTCAGTCAGCATTAATGTATGGATCAATTACCTATGTTTTTTTTAAATACTTCATCCTAGTAAAAGAGCATTGCTGTACAGCCATTTCAGTGGATAGTTTTTTCCTGTATCTGCTTGATACACTTGTTTTGTGTAAAGTTGTTATCAAAGTCAGAGGCTATATCATATGTTGTGACATGTTTTAAATAACTGAGTCTATATCTTGTTCAATAGCTAGAGTTCCCCAGGCTACTTTCTCTTGGTTTTATCCTACGTGCAAATGTGTTTTAAACAATGGTAAAGAATGAGCGACTTATAGATAGGCACCCTGGCTGGAGAATGAATGTTCTCCAGCAGGGTGCAAATCTACAGGTAATGCCCACTCAAAAATGAGTCCACCACTTTGTGGCAGCATATTAAGCTGCCATGGTGTTCAGAGTAAAGTAACCTAACGGCTGCCATTATTTTACCCTCGCTAAGCAACACTTTTGCTGTATAGCAAGTGTAAAATAAAAAAAATGAAAAGAAAATTAAAATAGAAAAGTGTGCATGTATGTATTTATGTCTGTGTCTTAGAGTGCATGCGTATATAAGAGTGAGACAGAGATCGATCAAGCTATTATTTACACTCAATAAGCAGCGCTTTTACTGTTTAATGAGTATAAAGAAATAAATGAAAGAAAAAAGTGCATGTTTATGTTTCTGTGTGTGTGTGTGTGTGTGTGTGTGTGTGTGTGTGTGTGTGTGTGTGTGTGTGTGTGTGTGTGTGTGAGAGAGTGAAGAGCGAAAGGGTTCAAGCAATGGCAGCAGCAGCATTTAAGAGATTTGCTTACCTCTCGACCTCTTAGCTCAAGATATCTGGATAAAGCCTTAAATAAATGGGAGCAAAAGCTCAAAATAAGAACATATTTTAAATCTTGCTGTTATCAAATCACAAAAGTGCTTGAATGATAGGATTTGGATTAACATGCATTTTCTGAAGTGCAAAGTGTATGTGTCAGAGAAAGAGTGAGATCAATTGACCACTGTCAGAAGTAGTAAAGAGGTTTGCGTACCTCTCGACCTCTTAGCTCAAGATATCTGGATGAAGCCTAAACTAAAGGGGGGACAAAGGCTCAAAAATAGGAACAGAATTTAATTCTTGCTCTTATAAAAGTACAGTGCTACTTAAGTAACAGAATTTGTGTTAGCATGAATTTTTTGAAGGAAATAAAGTCTGAAACTTAAATATATGTCATTATTTAGTGACTTCAATCCCCAATGACTGCCAACAAACCAAACATTTTAGAAGTAAGGGACCATAAAATAAAGCAAATATCTGGATATGTTTTAAAACTATTATATTTTGTATGTAAAATGCATCTTCTAACACAATTTACATATATTACAAGTATGAAACATTAGGCGGAGGAACTAATTTACATCAAAAATAAAAAAAAATATAGTAATAAAAAATAAATAAGTAAAACACAATAATTTTTACAGACACCCCATTCTCTAAGCAGAATAATGCCCTCTAGGATGTGTGTTACTGTGCAAATAATGCTCTTCCAGGGGTGGGCATTATTTACACAGTAACACCCACCTTCTTGGGCATTATTACTTACATATTAGAGTCATAGGCCTCAAAAATGGTTATGTTCAGATTACTTGTTAATATCTGTATTTATGCTCCTGCAAAGGTTAAGGATAAGGCGTATAGAGAGTTGTATGAAAGGTTGGACATTAAGGAGAGAGACAAGGATCTGTGCCGATTGGCTAGACAGAGGGACCGAGCTAGGAAAGATGTCCAGCAGGTAAGGGTGATAAAGGATAATGTGGGAAATGTACTCACTAGCAAGGAGAATGTGAACAGATGGAAAGAGTACTTTGAGGGGCTGATGAATTAAGAGAATGAGTGAGAGAGAAGGCTGGATGATGTGGGGATAGTGAATCAGGAAGTGCAATGGATTAGCAAGGTGGAAGTAAGGATAGCTATAAAGAGGATGAAGAATGGAAAGGCTATTGGTCCAGATGACATACCTGTTGAAGCTTGGAGGTGTTTAGGAGAAATGGCAGTGGAATTTTTAACCAGATTGTTTAATGAAATATTGGAAAGCGAGAGGATGCCTGAGGAGTGGAGAAAAAGTGTTTTGGTACCGATTTTTAAGAATAAGGGTGATGTGCAGAGCTGTAGTAACAACAGAGGGATAAAACTGATCAGTCACAGCATGAAATTATGGGAAAGCGTAGTGGAAGCTAGGTTAAGAAGGGAGGTGATGATTAGTGAAAAGCAGTATGGTTTCATGCCAGGAAAGGCCACTAGAGATGCGATGTTTGCACTGAGAGCGTTGATGGAGAAGCACAGAGAAGGTCAGAAGGAGTTGCATTGTGTCTTTGTGGACTTAGAGAAAGCATATGACAGGGTGCCTAGAGAGGAGTTGTGGTATTGTATGAGGAATTCGGGAGTGGCAGAGAAGTATGTAAGAGTGGTACAGGATATGTACAAGACTGGTGTGACAGCAGTGAGATCTGCAGTGGGGGTGACAGATGCGTTTAAGGTGGAGGTGGGATTACATCAAGGATCAGCTCTGAGCCCTTTCTTATTTGCACTGGTGATGGACAGGTTGACAGGCGAGATCAGACAGGAGTCCCCGTGGACTATGATGTTTGCAGATGACATTGTGATATGTAGTGAGAGTAGGGAACAGGTTGAGGAGACCCTGGAGAGGTAGAGATATGTTCTAGAGAGGAGAGGAATGAAGGTCAGCAGGACTAAGACATAATATATGTGTGTGAATGAGAGGGAGGATAGAGGAATGGTGGGGATGCATGGAGTAGAGCTGGTGAAGGTGGATGAGTTTAAATACTTGGGGTCAATAGTTCAGAGTAACGGTGTGTGTGGAAGAGAGGTGTGTGTGGAAGAGAGTACAGGCAGGATGGAGTGGGTGGAGAAGAGTGTCAGGAGTGATTTGTGACAGACGAGTACCTGTAAGAGTGAAAGGGAAGGTCTACAAGAGGGTAGTGAGACCAGGTATGTTATATGGGTTGGAGACAGCGGCCTTAACAAAAAGGCAGGAGTTTGAGCTGGGTGTGACAGAGTTAAAGATGTTAAGATTTGCACTGGGTGTGATGAGGGTGGACAGGATTAGGAATAAGTATATTAGGGGGTCAGCCCAGGCTGGAAGGATTGGAGACAAAGCCAGAGAGGCAAGATTAAGTTGGTTTGGACATGTGCTGAGGAGGGATGCTGAGTATATTGGGAAAAAGATGCTAAAGATGAAGCTGCCAGGTAACAGGAAAAGAGGATGGCCTAAGATAAGGTTTATGGATGTGGTGAGAGAGGACATGCAGGTGGTTGGTGTGACAGAGCAAGATGCAGAGGATAGAAAGAAATGGAAACAGGTGATCCGCTGTGGCGACCCCTAACGGGACCAGCCGAAAGAAGATGATGATGACCCCCCCACCACATTATTTCAGTCATTCTCCAGATTTCTGTGCTAAGAGGTTGAGTGACATTCAGAGGGATTATACCTAATTCCATGTGTTTGTCTACAATGCAAAACTGGAGTATTATGTCAAATGCCCTGTCCATGTCACGGTAGTCAGTATGCACTGTTTTGCTCTCATCCATTACCTTGGTGAACTACTTGAAGAAGTCCATCAGGCAAAGCAGGCATAATCTGATGAAAGCAAAATGAGTTGGATCCAGTGTCTGAAGATTTCCTCTCGTTGTTAATCATTTCCATGATAATGCTTTCCATGGCATTGCTTATGAGACTAGTCAGACTAATGGGTCTGTAGTTTCCAAACTCTGTGGATTGCCCACTGTTTTACAGAAGGATGACTGTTGCAGTTATCCATTCATATGATGCAAATTCTGTCTGGAGACTATGGTTAAATAGTAATTCTAGTGGTACTGATAGGTTGTGTTTCATGCTATTTAGGATGCATCCCAGGATATTATCAGGGCACATCAATACATTATTCCTGGCCTCTGAGACTGTGTTGAAGACTTGCTCTCTAGTGATAGCTGGGGAAATTATGTTTGATAATATTCATAAGGGGCTGGCTGAGGACAGACAGAGTAGTAAAATTACAGCTGAATTTGTCAGCCAAAATATTTGATATATCTTTTGGCTCAGTGTAGGTGGCTCTATTTACAATTAATTCTACACATTGTTATGTACTACTGTCTTTGAGGCTGAAGACATAGCTAAAGAAAGACATATAGTTGTTCTTGGCCTGGAAAGCTATTTTTACCTGAAATTTGGCTTTGGTAGACTTGATGGTCTTTAGACATTGTAGTATCAAGAGTATACATCACTGCATAACATCACTGTTCAGCTCTAAATTAGCTAGAATCATTACACCAACTAAATTATACCCAACTTCTCTTAACACAAAAATTATCTTTAATCCCACTTCCTACCCAGCTATAAGTACAATTCTCCACTACTACCTCCTAAATTGTCACATTCAATCTACTGACAAAAATCTACTTACCATCTATAAGTCTTACAAAAACTGCAATCAAAGTCTGTACTCACACTGTGTAGCAAAAGTCTGGAATATGATCTCTGCTTCAGTCAGGGCAATACATAACATTCATTTATTTAAGCTACAACTAAAGGAATTCCTCTCTGACTCCTGGCTTTGTACATGCTGCTCTCCTGGCTAACGATTTTAGCTCCTCCTCCTCTAACACCTATATACGTAGTATTTCTCAGTTTCATTGTTTTTATTTCTCTGTGTGCATTTATGAAAATGTGCAGAGGATTTGATCATAGGTAGAACGGTTGTTTTATCAAACTGCCATTTCATCACAGGATGCTGCTATACAGTGAGGAGTGGGATTTTACACTTTCCCAACTGTTTTTCTATCTCCAAGGTGGCATACATAATTATCAGGGGGTGTTGGGGGTTTCACTCTGCAAAAAAAATGTTTTTTTTTTCTATATTCTTTTGTTGTTGTTTTGTTTTACATGCACCGAGATTTCTGCTTGGCGTATGCATACTGGCTTCTCAACTGATTTAGTTTCAACCATTGGTGGTCAATGTAGTGTATGCTGATGTAGGTGGTCTGCAATATAAGCTCACATAACCTTATATATCTATTTATATACAGTATAATATATACAGAGAGAGAGAGACATAATAGCCATGTATATAGCTTACGGATAATTGCTCCAAACTCCGAAGCTCAATAAGGGAGTATATATGTATAGGCTCATTTACTAGCAAGGTTGATGCACCTCTGAAAATGAGTGAGACAGGAAGAAAGCCTAAGAACACAAGTGTTGCATTTTTCTCACTTTTACCCTCTTCTCCAAGCTTGAGGGGTTTACAGAGGACTGCCTCCACACTGGGGGTGAAGAGGGCTTGACCACTGCAAACAATTGTTTTTATGTTTTGCGACCTTATGAGTGTCATTGTTTGAATGGTTACCTCTTAAGATTTATATATTTTGGGGTTAAATAGTTATGTATCAATTAAATGAGATGTGATTATTTATAGTAAACACATGGTGGGTGTTATGTTGTCTGACAGTTATCATGCATTCTCCATGGTACAGAGACTTTTGTGTAATTTGTAACTACTGTAGACAGTTAACAGAGAAAGGAATGATATATTATAAGGTATTACTGTCAGAAATAATTACTTAGAAGAGGTCAATGTCACATTTTCAGGAAGTTTGGCTGGATGGTAATCTCTGTAGTTTTTGCTGCAAACTCTACCTGCATACAGAACCATCCTGAGCAAATTATTAGATCTGTGTGAAATGCTACATTTTCCTATATCAAGTGTTTCTCAGAGTATAAAGCAATATTTTTTTAATTATTTTTTAATTTATTTTATTTATTTACTTATTTGCCTACCTGCATAATTCTGTATTTGTTTTGCTATTGAACTTTGTTAAGCAGGTAGAATGCTCAAGGCTAAGTACCTTTTTACAGGAGGATCCCAAATGAATGCAGCTGCATTTCATTATCAGATGAGAGTGATTAATATTATTCAGTCTCTGACTGACTGAACCTTCAGAGAAATGGAGATAACAGACATCAAGAGGCAAGGTCATCTACACTGCATCTACTTAATGTCTTCTCAGTTGTCATTGAGGCCTGTACACCTTTTATCTGTGCTACATTCCCACATAATCAATATGATTTAAAGCACAAAATAACAATAATTCTGTTCAACATTTGTTTATGTTATACCTCACAAATAGAAAGTTACATGGTGGGGTCTTTAATCTTTTTATTAAAATTCTATATACAAGAACACATTAGCAAAATAAAACAATTTGCATACATATCTAGGTCAATTCTAGCTAGACACATTTGCAAAATGTTATTTTAAAACCCATAAACTAATCATATCACATACATTAATATTGCTCATTGTTATACATTAATTATAATCTCTGATTACGTTTTCATTTTAAAACTAGATATTTATTTATGACACACAGTAGTGACAGCATTTATACAGTTTCCCAGTTCTTTATAGACACATTCCTAACTATTGTTTTTTTTTTATATTAAAATCATTTTTATCTGTTGTAGTTTAAACTGTGCCACTCATTTGGAAATCATAATTCTAATAGTTATCTTGATTTAAAATTTATAGCTCCTAATAATGTTATATCATTTTGATAAATATTATCTCCCTAGCTCACCATTTGTTTCAAGATTGATTAGAAAATGTAAAATGGGTAGATATTATTTTTAATAGTATCTGGCATTAATTTAACTTTAGAGATTAAAACAAAAAATGTAAAACCAGCTATCATGGCTAAAACAATAAAACATTTATTAAACAAATGGACAAATGGACAAGTGCTTTCAGACAAATCATCCTTCCTCAGGTCAAAGTAAAAATAATTAAAACCTTTCTATTTAAAACAAGCTTAAGCCAATAAATTCAAAGAAAGAGCTTAGGCCCCTTTAAGGTGGGTTTTATAGACATACAAGCATTAAGCCCTGGAGTCTTGTCAGATTGTAACATAGTTATCCAATTAATTTCAGCCACTTCTGTTCTATTAACTAAATCCCCACCCCAAAAACAGTCTCTCAAAACCTGTAATACCATAAACTTAAACATATGACCATTATTACAACGTATATGTTTTGCAAGTGAATTAGTCAATTTCTGACAGCAAATATCACTCACATGTTGTAAAGTTCATTGTGTATTGCTCTTACCAATATAAAAACTTACATTGTTGACACTTCGCAAGATAGACAATATTTGAAGTTCTATCGTTAGCATGTAATTTCTGAAAATAAACTTTACCTGTAACAGGATGTTCTAATATGTTTTCTGGAGAGATATATCTACATGCAGCACAAGCTCAACAGGAAAAGGTGCCTAACTCCTCTGATGTATAAGAGTACAATTCCTTATGACCATAACAAAGTCTTCTCTTTAAGGATTTATTATTCTTAAATCCAACTCTTGGGTTCTCCCCCACTATACCTCTGAGAGAGTCATCAGATGTTAAAATGCCCCAGGTCTGTCTGATGATCTTACAGACCTGTTCAGTATCACTATTAAAAGTCAAGAAGAGACGATGGTCTAATCTTCTCTGTATTCCAGTTCTCCACTGCATTTCATTCTCTAAACATGATGAGAAGCATAGTCTTCCTTGTGCCTTCCTCAGATTCCTTACTTCATCAGCCATATTACCAGGATCCACTCTATGATAACCTCTACGACACAAATCATTATTCAGGGTGAAAATTTCTTTCTCAAACTTCTTATCATCAGTATGCAAACGTGAACCTCTAAACAACTGACTCTTAATAATATTCCTGAACACATAGCCAGGGTGCATACTTGTTCTACACAACAGATTGTTCTTCCAACATCTCTTCCTGTAAAGCTGTGTATCTAGTTGACCATCAGGTCTGGGAGATAAGCGAACATCCAAAAAATCAATAGTTTCCTTCAAAAACTGACAGATAAACCTCAAAAAGCTTGTGGTCCCTTCTAGGTATTCTATAAAATCATCCAGCAGTTCAGGGGTTCCATCCCACAAAATAAAGACACCATCTATAAAGCACTTGTAAAAAATAATATTCCCAGAGAAACTGTGCTCTTTCAAAACATATTCTTCTTCTCATTTGGCCATTACAATACTGGCATAGGTATTGGCACATGGCATGCCCATAGCTATGCCCAATCTCTGCAGATAGTCTGTTATTAAAAGAAACCACATTAATCTCTAAGATCATCTCCAATAAAGCACATATAAGATAAATCACAGAACCTAAATAGTCACTTTTATCATGAAGAAAAACTTGCACAGATTCCATTCCATATACATTCAGAATAATAGTAAATAATGTTCGCACATCCAAAGTGATGAGTAACAAGTTATCAGGTCATCCACATCTCTTCATGCAATTTTAGAGTGCCACCAAAAACTGCCTGGTTTTTCTCAAAATAGTGGTTGCTTTAGATAATAAGGGTTTCAATTTATATTCAATAAAAATGGACATTGACTCCATGACCACCCACTCCCTGCAACTATGGGACGGAAGGGGGGGTTAACCATGTCCTGATGCACTTTTGGTAGTTCATTGATGCTAGGTATCAAAGGTTCCTTAATCATCAAATATTCATATTGTGAAGGAAGAATCCCTCTACTTATAAGCATATCATATAAATTGTTATATACTCTTTTAATACGTTCATTAACTCTAGATCTATTGATCTCAACACAAGTCTCTATATCTCCTAGCATTTCTTCTATCTTCTTCACATAAAAGACTGTGTTCATGACAATGACAGCTCCTCCTTTATCTGCTGGACGAATCCATATCTGAGGAATCTCCTGCAGTTCATGAAGAGCCGATCTCTCAGCATATGTAATATTATGAAAAGACTGAAGTTTATTCTTACTAAATTCTTGGAAGAACTGTCTCTCACATACTTTAAGGAAGGTCTCCAAATTAGGATGTAATGCTGGTACAAACGTACTTGGTTTTCTCAAGATATCAACCTCTGACATTCTTTCACTATACATATAGTGTAACATAGTATTTCTGGCAAACAGTCTCAGATTAAGCACAACTTTACTCAGTTTAGATCATTCAGCAGGTATATATGATATCCCTCTATTCAATAAAGAAATACGGGATTCAGTGAATTTTGTAGTAGAGAGGTTGACCACAAGATTATCTAGATCAGTTTCCATTTGTCCATTAAGTTCTGCCCCCCTGATATCTTCCTCCTTTTTTGGCCTCTGCTTAGCAAATGATTCCCTTGTTTCTCCAGTCCTGTTTGATAGATACAGGTAACTCCAAAAAAAAAAATGAGTACAAGTAGAAGGTTCTTTCCTCCTAGCTCCTAAATCAACCTTCTCTTTAACAGTGGTAGCAGAAAGCGCACCCTTAGATGTCTCAGAGATTATAAACTATCTATTGATTTGTACTATAAGCCAATTATCCATATCTAAATCATATTTACCATAACATATTTTGTACTTTAGTCTTTCTTAACATTTAGTTCTAAAATATCAGTCCCCTGTTATGGCTGTCTACACATTCTGGTACACATGCTATATGGAATAATGTGTGACACCATGCTTTTATCTTTGGGAATTTATATATAAAACTTTTAATCATGTTAATATGTTATTTATTTAAATAAAATCTGTTGGGTTATAGATGTTTTTAATGCATATTTCTTTAACAACCAATTTATGTTATTATTCGAGATCTGTATAAAGTGTGAAGTGATACTGTCTCTTTATTTAACCCAATGATTTCATGCAGTTTTTCCAGTTGCCTGACTAATCTGAATTTAACATTAAAGCTAATGTTTTAATAATTAAAGCTGTAACATATATTTCTACATCAGGAAATCCTGTTCCACCATATTTCCATTCTCTTACATGATGTCACAAAACTATTCTAGGTTTGTAGAGGTGCCATAAGAACTTCAAGCAAATATTGTTAAAATTGTTTTAATGTGTTCTTTAGAAGGAAATAAAGAAGTTGTATGCACAATGTATAATATTTTGGGGTAAAATAACCATTTAAAAATCAACATTTATTCCATAATAACAGCATTCAATTTATTTATTGTGTTAATATTGTCTAAAATATTTTATATTTTTTGCTGCTATTGGTTTATACTTTGCATGAAAAAAGACACTAAATATTTATTTCATCACTATCCAATTTAAATTTGCTATTCGTTTCCAAATAATGTAACTCTTTATTGATTTGAAAGATTTTTTTTATATTTATTAGTGAATAATCAATGTTATCTATTGTTAGCAGTATACTGCCAGCAAATAACTGAATTTAGGAAATATACTGATCATTTGTTTTAAATCCTATTATATCATTAAGTTTTATGTGCTCAGGTAGAAGCTCAATAGCCAAAGTAATAATAAAGAAGACAAGATAAAACCTTGTTTCATGCCCTTGCAAATCTTTCTTGGCTGATAAATAAAAGATTGTGATGTGATGTTGTGAGGTAGTACAAGCTGTGCTAGGGGGAGTAGGGCAGTGCATGTGTAACATATGCCAGCATAGCTAGATAGAGTTTTGTAAAAAAGTATACGTTGTTTGAATATCAAACTGATTTGTACAAATGCTTATGTTAAAATGTATTTGTAAAGCTGCTTGTTTTAAATAGTATCAAAAGTGGCCCCTGTTGGACAGACATGAAATATACATGTATGTCAGGCTATATTGTTGTAACTGCTGAAATATCTATATTTTAACAGAGGTTACTGGAAGGGAAGAAGGGGTTAGCTCAGCCAACCTAATGTTAAAAATAGCCTGAAATTAAATGACTTGGTTTAGGCCATAAAGATTCTATCTCACAGGTCTAAATGCAACCAGAGATGCAATGTCTATGGAAAGCCTTTCTGCAGGAAGAGTAGAAGGGATGGAATTGTTTTATAGCTTCCAGATGCTGTATTAAACATTTAGTTAAAGTTCTATGTGTGTATTGTGACACACCTGTGCCAAATCCTGGCTCAGTATATAGTGAGGGGGTAGTGTGGGAACCACAGAGTCAGGTGTCCAGATGTGATGTCATCCTGTAGTTAGAACTGAAATTGTATTTAAATACTAGTGATAGATGTGACAGAAGACACTCATCACTCTGTTTTTGAAAACCTGACAACAAAGACTCTTATCCACTTCATCTTGCCTTGTTTCAGTAAGTAACCAGGGAGTAATAATTCTTCAGTCAGTTAGGAAATATTTAGTGAGACTAGTTAAATATTGTTTTTTTATGTATCTGCCTGAGTCTTTTCATCTGTGTTATTTTTTATATTTCTTGTAAATTGAAACTCTGGTTTTCATTGTAAATAGCTATTCAGTATTTTCATGTTTTCTATTTTATTAGTTATTAATAAATATATCTAAACATTTCATTGTGACTGGTCTTTTAGAAAATAGTTTAACCTTTGAGAGTAACTGCATTTATTTGGTGGCACTGTGGCTTCATGCTCCTAAATGTCTTGCTGCTTAGTTAGTACTACCATTTGTATAAGTATTAATTTTGATAAGAGTAAATGGGTACTCTGGTAAGACCCTTAAAGTAGCTGGATGGTGGCAGTGAGTCTACCTTTTAGTCTGGGTGGAGGAGGTATAGAGGGTAAATCTGTGCCAGCCTTTCCCAGGTGTGTGAGAGTGTGAAATTCAAATCTCAACGTGTGTGTGTGTGTGTGTGTGTGTGTGTGTGTGTGTGTGTGTGTGTGTGTGTGTCAGATACTTGGAACAGGGATACAGAGCACTGATTTCTGCAGTGAGAAAGGTGGAGTCTTATTTGGGGCCTGGAGAGGAAAACCCAGCCTCAGGCTTGGAATGTGCTCCCAGTGTGCTCTTAAGCAAAATTGTACTTGGTGCAGAGAGCTGCATCTGAAAATACTGTGTGTATCCATTTTCTTTCTAAGTGAACATTCCCCACCAGTGTCACTGTATTACTGGCCCAGAGGAGGGTACTACACCTAGTTTAACAAATGAGAATGACATTGGATAAAGATGATTAATAAAAAAGTTAAATGACTTGAAAAATCAGTATACCTCTAATACTTTAGTTAAATAAGACCATTTTACTGAATCAAGAGCTTTGTCTGAATCCAGGCTAATTATTGATAGTTCTTGTTTATTGTTATTTGCATAATCTATTAAAGTAATTATGTATTTGATGTTATCCTGTGTTTATCTATTTAACATAAAGCTGATTTAGTCTACCTCTATTAATGTAAGTAGTATATTTTTAATCTGTTGACAAGCATTGACAAAATTTTTGTAATCAATATTCAGTAATTATATAGGCCTGTAATAAGAGAATAGAGCTATATCTTTATCCTATTTTATAAAGGGAGAAATTATTGTTTATTCCCTTGATGGGAGCATGTTAAATATAAATTTGATTTATGTGAAGAGTTTCTGTAAATGAAATTAGACATTGTGTGGTAATATTTTATATAATTCAGAAAGTATGGCATCATTACCTGAACTTTTTTCCCCTTCAATGTTTTAATTTGTGCTTTTATTTCTGTTATATGTGTATTGTTTTTTTCTATTTTTTTCTAATTTTCTCCAAAAATAATTGTCTTGGATATTCTATTTAAATAGGTAAATATACTTTTCAAATACATTTTCTGTGATACTATTCTGAGCATTCATTTTCTTGCTATGTTTTTAAACAGTCCTGACTTCCTTTCACATCCATATATTACTTACTACCACCAACAATAACTATTCATGTGATTAGTTATGCTATCATTCTGAATCAAAGAGCTAACTTATGTAAGTCTTTAGGAGTTAGAAAATAAGAATATAGCTCAAACTTCTTCTAAACTATGGAAAACTAAAGCTGTAGGATTTTCTGAAACTCTGCATTCGTGTTTCCATTTCTGATAAGAGGTGTTTTCTCCTTTTTGTATGTTTAACTTTATATTGTCTATCTCTCTTTGCAATTCCAGTGCATTTTTAGCTAATGGTTTTCTTTTTTTTATAATATCATGTAGAGACTTTGCCATATAAATATGCTTTTGCTGACACCCATATGATCACATCAGAAACTTCAGCATTATTATTGAAGTCTATGAAATTCTGAATTTCTTTTATCAACCACTCTAAAATTATTTAACTTTGTTTTATAAGCTGGCACTCTGTTATAACAATTTAATTTTCTTGGATTTATCATCAACTAATTCCATTGTGATCTGTGAAAGGACATGCTATCAACTTTACATTTTCCATTTTAGAAAAAAATCATTTAAAACATGTAACCCATCAGTTCTCAACAGCTTAGCAAATCTATAACAGTAATGAGTGCAGAAAAGTTATTAGTATCTATAAAATTAAATTAGTCAGTCAAGATTACTAGAGCCTTAGCTGATGCTGAAATTCTAGATTTGCTAATTACCCTGGTATCATTTTCTTTAAGTGAACAGTTAAAGTCTCCTGCCATTATTAGTAACCTGCATATTTGAAGTTAAGTTAAAACCTCCAGATACTTCAAAGAGACTTTAGCTCCAATTCTTGGAATCCAGTATATATCTGTTAAGGTTCAGATTCTTTTTTGATATCATTAATGACCATACACATACCTGTAACATCACTATATCAGTCAATAACCTATGATTTATTACAGAAATTCTCTATATGATTGGTATACCCCTTCTCTTTTCTTTATAGCTACAATTTGCTAGTACTGTATATTCCTTTTAATCTAATACCATCATCTTGCAACAAATGAGTTTCTTGTTATTTGTGATTTATTCTTTTTAAATAACTTAACAAAATACCTCTCTAATTTTACCAATATTGAGGCAATTTACATTAAAGAAACACATTTTAAAGAAAGCATCTTATTGTAGTCTCACACATACTATTATTTAATAGTCTATGATCTCAGTAGCAACAAAGGTTCTTATAATAATGTCTACATGAAAATAAAAGGGAATTTATTTTCTGAAAATTCAATGTATTTAACAAAGACAAGAAAAAGCAAAGAGTTAATAATAGTATAAAACCCCCTGAAATATACATATATCAATTACCTTCCTTGGAGCTTAAGGTTCCTTGTTTGAATAAAAATCTCAAACCACCCTTATGATTCTCTTTTACACTCATGTTTGCTAATTGTCCTTACTTGAAAAATGTAGACCACTATACGTATGTATGTATGAATATGTATATATATATATATATATATATATATATATATATATATATATATATATATATAGATGGTTTCACTTCATAATTTCAAATTACTGAAACCTCGAAATTCGGTAACCCGAGACTATAAAGTCGAACCATTCACAACACCAAAACCACAATCCCAAATCACACAATCACGAACATACATACACCATACACCACTTAACATACAAACCATTCCACCCACAGCACACAAACCACACAGCCCTACACTACATGTGCCCTCCACACCCCCTGCACCCCCTATTTATATATACCAACTCCAAGGTAGCACATAACATAAAAAAAAAAAAAAAAACTCACACCATGCCATCCTCCACTCGCTCGCACACAAATACACATCACACATAAACACCAACAAATCCAACACTCACACTCACACTTACACCTCCCTACCCTTACCCACACACACAATGTACAAAAACACACACAAACACTCACTTACCTGCCATTTCAGGCACCATAACACTACACACGATGTACCGGAAATGCAGAAGTGCGGATTCGAGATATTCAAATTCGTTATTATGCACTTTTGGCATTCTGGTTTTCAGCTTTATGGTCTTGGGTTACTGAATTTCGAGCTTTCAGTAATTCGAGATTATGAAGTGTAACTATATATATATATATTATATATATACACACACACACATACATATATATATGTGTGTGTGTGTGTGTGTGTGTGTGTGTGTGTGTGTGTGTGTGTGTGTGTGTGTGTGTGTGCATATTATCAATAGATGCTTTATATCGGTTATTATAAGTAAATTATAATATATCTAAATTACAATGGTCAAAAAAGAAAAAAATATGTTCTAATTCTTATTATCATATATTAGTTTGTATCTTTTTAAACCTATGTTTAATCTTTAGATTCATAGCTAGTTACCAGGTATGCAGACAAGGAGATCAGCAAAGAGACTATCTCAGCCCATAAACGCCATAGAACCCTGTCCAGCTAAGCAACCCACTCACAGTCACACAGTAGGCAGATGATGGGTATGAGAATCAAACCATAGACAATAAGAAACAGCCCACCAACAGTCCAAAGCTTCAATACGTTCTTCCAAATGCCATACTAAAGATGCTCCAGCTCCCACATCACTAACCTTCTCAATACTGTTGAAGTCCTACAAGCAAATCCACATGACATTTGCTCTGACATCTATAGCCATCACTACATGCCATTTGCTCTGACATCTGGAGCCATCACCAACTGTTATCTATGTGAAGCCAAAGACACTTTTACAACAACCTTCCAACAACCCCATCTAAGTGCTCAAAGCATACACACTCCCACTTTAGCAATATGTACAAAAATATTGTACAACAAAAAGAAACTGGTTTTAGTTTTATCTTCCCTATCATCATATAGTAGTCTGTATCCATTCAAACACATGTTCAGTCTTTAAGTTCATACATAGTTACCAGATATACAGTGAAGATTATTGAGGAGACTACCTTACTTTTCCAAAAACCCCAGAGCACTGTCTGGCTAAATAACCGCCTCAGAGTAAAATAGTAGGCATACCACAAGAAACAGCCCATCAACAGGTCAGAGTTTCAACCCACTGTATCAACCACCAGACCCCCCCCCCCCACATTTTTGCTATCAACCTTCCTAAGACTGTTCAAGTTCAATAAGCAAAGCTATATGGCCCCCACTTTGACATCTGAAGTTATCACTCTCTCTATTTATGTGAAGTTAAGGATGGGCTATATGATATATAACAATATATGTAAAGCATAATGTTTGTAAATGTACATTTGCCTACGTCATAATTAATAATTCAATAAAGGTGTTTAAAAAAAACAATCTATTTTAAAATGTAGATGATTAAAGTATATACATTTTGCTTTAACTAATATGTACCAACAATGTTGTACAGTGAAAGAAAAATAGAAAATCTGTTTTAATTCTGTCTCCCTTATTATATAATAATTTGTATCTAAATAAACATATGTTTAATCTTTAGATTCATAATTACTTACCAGGAGTGCAGTCAAAGAGTCTAATAAGAACACAATCTAAGTTTCCCAAAAACCCAAAACACCATTTGGTTAAGTAACCTGCCAAGAGTCACATAGTAGTCAGAACAACAGCTGAGGAAATCAAACCCTGGGCCACAAGAAATAGCCTGTCATCTGCTTACAGTTTCAGTCTACTGCACTAATTGCTAGACCTCAAATTCTTACTAACATTTATATTACTCGCTTCCTGAAGAGTGCTCCAAGTTGCATATTCTATAATAGCTACTACAATACTTGAGAGCGTTCAGTTGTATTGCAATAATACCATATCTAAATGCTTAAAACATATATACCTTACTTTAACTTACATTTTCTACCTTTAACTAATATGTTTTGACAGTATTGTACAGCTAAAAAAGCATTTATTTTAATACATATTATTAAAAATGCAGAACCTAAACAAATAATTTGTAGCTAAAATGCTAAGGAAATATCAGAAATACATAGATACTTTTGATCAACCTAAATGTCTACTACTGGTCATAGTTCACACCTCACAGGTTCCCTGTTAAAACAAACAGAAGACTGTTCTGGCAACCCAATTAAAATGCAAATCAGGTTTTCCTGTCTTATTTAAGAAAGGTGTTTAAAGTTTTAATAAGCACTTCTTAGTGTTGTTAATCTCTGTTATTCCATGACCCCCCCCCCCCAAACGTGCACGCTGATTGGCCAGCGTGCACATTGTAAATAGAGTTATACTAATGGAAAAAGGTCCGGTCACCCGGACTTTTTTCCATTAGTATAACTCTACTTTTAAAACACTGTCTCACTATGTTAAATGGGTTTAACATAGCGAGACAGCTTTAAAATAAGCAACGGAGATCTCTGTTGCTTATTTTAAAGCTGTCTCGCTATGCTAAACCCATTTAACATAGCGAGACAGGTTTTAAAAAAAAAGCAACGGAGAAAGCAAGATCTCCATTGCTTTTTTTACTGTTTCGCTATGTTAAATGGGTTTAACATAGTGAGACAGTTTTAAAATAAGCAACGGACATTTCCGTTGCTTATTTTAAAACTGTCTTGCTATGTTAAACCCATTTAACATAGCAAAAACAGTAAAAAAAAAGCAACAGAGATCTTGCTTTCTCCGTTGCTTTTGCCCACAGCTCTGATGTACTGCGCAGGCGCGTAGTACATCAGAACTGCCGCGGATGCCAGACATCTGCGGAAGGGCAGCAAACAGGCATTACACTATGCCATTATTTAAGAAAAGTAATAGTTTCTTTTCTTAAATAATGTCATGGTATAATAGCAATAACCCACTTCTGGGTGTGGGTAATGCTGTATTTACCCACGGTTGGCTTTGTTTGGTCCCTCGGGACCAAACCACGCCAACCGTGGGTAAATCCAGCATTACCCACACCCAGGCATGGGTTATTGCTATAGTCTTACACTACACTGTAACAGCAGCCAGTGCCATCCACCACAGATCAATGATAAGAAGCTACAATAGCTTCACATGTTGTTACAACCTTTGCAGTCAGACAAACAAACTGAGGTACAGTGAAGTATCCAACAATGTCTAAATCTCTTCATTCATCAGGAGAAAAGAAGGGATAATGTTGCTGAAGGGATGTCAATTGTAACATTTTTTTTAAGATCTAGCAATATGGATAGAGTTAAAAGAGGATAAAGAGTATATAAAAAATATGAAAAGGCATAAAAGGAACAAACGAGAAAACATAGGATGAAAATAGAAGGAGAATAATATTACAATTATGGAAATATATTACTATGAAAATATTGTATATACATTGGTCTGAATGGTGGCTTGTTTTTAAAAAGAAATTGTAAAACTGCTTTTTAGACTGACAGAAGGATGTAAGAAAATCAATAAAAAATATGGAAGAATATGTAAAAATCCTTTAAAGGACTTAGTAAAGAATGACAGAAATATTTTCATAAAGAAAAAGTGGTATATAGAAAAAAATCAAGAAAAAATAAGGACTTGTTATTTTTATTATTTTATTTATTTATTTTACATTTGTTTACCGGGAAAGTCCAACTGGAATGAGGTCCATTTACAGTGGAGGCCCTGGGAGAAAAGCTCCACATCAAACGATATGTACAGTGGTAAATGTACAATCAAAAAAGATATATCATGCAATGGTTTGTTCCAAGCAAGCTTAATTTACACATAGTAGACACTGGATGGCAGTATTTTGGAGAAAAGACTCACATTAACTGATTCAATCAAAAGACTCATCACACAAGACGTAATAATTTACACATAATAGGCCCTGTATGGGAGTATTTGAGTACTTTATAATAGAGATATTAAGCAGTGAGGAGAGGAAGGTAGACATGCTGGAGGGACAGATTCATAACCCAGAGGCTCCCTTCACTCTGGAATAAAATCCCAGTCCAGGTTAGGCAGAGTCCCTCACTGACTCTCCTCAGGAGGAATCTTGATGAGTGGATGGGAGATCATAGGTTTACCCCGGGTATCACTTCTGTGTCACTGTTAGACAGAGGCACAGTATACTAACCTCGAAAAAGGGCATAGCAAAATAAATTTAAAATGGGTGGTGAAACCCAAACACATTCTGGCTAGGCTTATAAATGCCCTAGGGCAGATAGCCTAGTATGAACTTATGGATTACCACCTATGTGGTAATTTGTGGGCACTTTGTTTTTGCCAAAGGGGATGACTATACACTTTTTGGCATTTAGCTTGAGGCCATGGCTCTGGCACCAGTTGTCTGTTTCTATGAGGCCCTTTTGGAGGATGCTTGTGTTGACTGGAGAGCCGATTATGGCGCCCAGTTTGCAGTCATCTGCGAACTTGGTCAGCCACAGTCCTTCCGTGTTGGCCTGTACCTCCGAGAAATATATACCAAACAAGAGAGGTCCCAGGACTGAGCCTTGTAGGACACCACTTGTAACTGGTTTGGAGTCTGACATGGCTCCAGCAATTCTAACCATGTGGGTTCTGTCCTTGAGCCAGTTTGCAATCCATCTAGTGACATAGGGGTTTATATTTAAACTGGTGAGCTTATTTATAATGCCCGAGTGGGGTATTGTATCGAAGGCTTTTGCGAGGTCCAGGTAGGCTGTGTGGACCACCTTCCCCTCGTCAATGGCCTTGGTGACTGTTTCAAAGAAATCAACCAGGTTTAAGAGGCAGGATCTGCCCTTAACAAAGCCAAACTGGGTAGGATCCAGTGTTTGTAGGTCCCCAATATCTTTATTTATGAGGTCCATGATGATCCTTTCCATAGCTTTGCAGACCAAGCTAGTCAGGCTTATGGGGCGATACTTTCCAGGATCCATTGAGGCACCACCTTTATGGAGAGGGACCACTGTTGCTGTACGCCACTCTTTGGGCACATTTCCTGTAGTAAGGCTGAGATTGAACAGTAGTTTTATGTTTGGGTTTAGCTCTTCTTGGAGTTCATGTAGGACGCAGCCTGGGACACCATCTGGTCCCATTGATGCTGTGTTTTTTGCTTTGGAGAGGGCGGCTCTTACCTGAGCATCTGAGATGTCAGGGGGGCAGCACTCTGCTGGGATAGATATTTGCCCTTTTGGTGGGGGTTGCGCTGAACCTGTCAGCTAGTATGTTGGCAATGTCTGTGGGTTCAGTGTATTTTTTGTCATTTTGGACTAATTCTGAGCATATCTGGGAATTACCATCCAGGTTCCTAACATAACTAAAGAAAGCCTTGTGATTATCCTTAGTGTCCTGTGCAATTTTTCTCTCGAAGCTGGCCTTAGACAATTTTATGTGTGCCCGTAATTTTTTGCTAATACTGATCAGTGATGCCTCCCCTTTTGGGGATTTTGCTCTATCATTTAGTAGCTTCCTCCTTCTATTGTATAGTTTGTTTATGGCTGGGGTCCACCAGACAGGACGTCTGCCTTTGGAGGATTGGGTCTTGGTTTTATTTGGGATCGCATGATCCATGCATTCCTGAAGGTGTTCATAGAATGTGTTTATAAAGGATTCTGCGGTCTGGGCCATATTTTCCACAGGCCCGGGGGCTTTGAAGGATTCCACCTCAGTTTTGAGGAGTGTGAAATTTGCTTTAGAGAAGTTTTTCACTATGGTTTTCTGGGCAGGGGGTGGGGTTGGGATGTGAATATCCAGTGAGATTAGTTTATGGTCTGATCTTACCAGTGAGGGATACACTTCTGGTCTGGAGCATAGAGTCCCCATGTTGGTGATGATCAGGTCCAGTATGTTTTCCCCTCTTGTGGGAGTGGTAACAAGTTGTTCCATAGCATTTGAGTTTATAAATTCTAGGAACCTTTGGGCTAGGGTGTTGGAGCTAGAGTAATGCTCCCAGTCTATGTTTGGGTAGTTGAAGTCACCCAATATAATGGTGTTTGGAGAGACCTTCATATTTTCCAGTGTTCTCAGGAAGGCCGAGTGGGGTTCCTGGGTTTGGGAGGGTGGTCTGTAGCAGGCTATAAACTGGAAGGCAGTTTTACCCACTGTTAGTTGCACATGGATAGTCTCTGATGCTTCGTGCTTTGCCACCAACCTGGAGGTGTGGGTATCTTTGATGAATATCGATACTCCCCTCCTTTTGTGGTTCGGTCCAAGTTTTGGGGCGAAACGCATGGTATGAGGTATAACCTGGTAGTGCTGGGGTGCTCTCGGGAGCCCTGAACCAGGTTTCTGTTACTGCACAGATATCGATGTTCTCCATGCTAAGGAGAGTTTCGAGTGCGTGCATCTTGAGGTTTAGACTTCTGGCGTTGAGTAGCATTACTCTTAGTTTCTTATCCCTTGTGATACCTATGGAGGTGGGTTTGTCTTTTGAGCCTTGCCTAAAAAAGGCACTATGGGGGTAGCAAGAGCCTTTGCCAATATCCGAAAGCCCAGGGGTGATAGGTGCAAGCCGTCCCTAGCGAAGCATCGTGGCTTGTCGAGCATATCATCCCAAGCTGACAGGCATTGGATCCCCTTTGAATGACACCAGCACTTAAGCTGGTGTGCTTTCTGTGGGGAGTCTGCATGCCCTCCCTGCATTTGTGTGGGTTTCCTCTGGGTGTTCTGCTTTCCCCCCACATTCCAAAGCCATGCGTCTGAAGCGTTTCTCCCTGGACCTCTGCTGAAAATTGTCTTGTTCCAAGTTGGACTTTCCTGGTAAACAAATGTTAAATAAAATAAATTAGAAGATTTTGTGGAGTTATTAATGGTACTGGAAAGGGGGCTGGAAAGTTAATATAGGAAATGGATTCCTCTTTTTTTTTTTTTTTTTTTTTTTATTTTATGAAATACTATTCTACCTGTTTAACAGAGAGATTCGGGATAATAGGTTTAGATTAGGGATGGAGTAAGTCATAAAACTACTATTTTTAAACTGGGAACTATAGAAACCGTTGTCCCAACCAGATCTGTAAGGTCTAAGCAAGTTTTGAGAGAGCAGCAAAACAAATGTTTATAAAAAATTGTTTGTAGGTCATGTTGAAGGATATTAAACTGCCTATAAATTCAAAGAAAAATCAAATTATTTGTATATGGTGTTACATGTGCCTTTTTACAGACAGAAGGAAATAGATTATTGTATAAAGAAAATTAGACTGTCCCTATTTTTTTTTTGGCAACAAACCTAAAACCAAGATTTATTTAATATACTTTCATAAACATCGCAGAAAGGCTAATCTTTTCTTTATGCTTCAAGAACTTCATGTGCAAAGTCAGTAAATTATTTTGGTAAGTTTAGAGTACTTCAGCTTTAAATTAAAATTGGTTCATCATTGTTCATAGGGAATAGTTTTTAAAGAAATTTTTAAACGCCTGTCACTGGAAGCACTATTTCTAAACTAGCTGGCAGTATTTGTACTTGATGAGTGAATGACTAATGAAACTTCCAAAAAAATGCAGCTCCATAAAGGGCTGAACTGCACAAATGCTAAGAAAAACGCACAACTCAAGCACTACTAGCAGTTATGTGTAAGTGAAATAGGGCAGTAAATTTAGAGCTCTTTGCTTAGTTTTGTTTCTTTTTAAGCATAAAAATATGAAAGTTTTATATGAACTCATCAACACATATTTTAATATTGTTCTTCTTTTGTTTCCAAACAGGTCAGGAGAAACTGTCTCAGAAGGGAAGCTCTTTACCATCATTAGCTGTTATAACAGCAATGTCTTTATTTGTGATTGTTTCTATGGTTATCATATTTTTATGGAAGCGTTGTCATCCACATAAAGGTATGCAAAATAAACAGTAAAATGTACTTTTAGTTAAAATATAAATTGAACTGGGTACTCTTTTTGTTTACCTGTCTTACATGACTTCTGTTTTTTTTTTTTCTGCAGTAATAAAACAGAAGCTGTACAGTGGGTATGAAAATATATTTAAATATAACCATTAACATTTCTAAAACAGTAATTTATTGAGTTTTGTATTATTTTCGTACTAATTTTTATTATTGTAATTATTCCAGAACACAGTCAGACTATGTGAGAACACAGACCTTTTCAGGTAATACTTTTTTATAAGAATGTGGCTATTGATGTGAAACAACCTGAAAATGTATGCTGAAATCATTATTTTAAACATATAAATAGTTTACACATTTCTTTGTAGTGTATTGCCTATGATATAACAGTTGTTTGAAAAATTTTGATAGCCTTATTTAACTAAAATGTATATTTTTTATGAAGAAGCATAAAGTCTTTTCAATTCAGTGTCTTGTACAACTTTAGTTCTATAAGATCTGGGTTCTAATCTCAGTCAGGCTATATCACTTTTTGTCTTTAAATGATTTATTTATTTATTTATTTTATTTGAAGTTTGGTTGCCAGGATGGTCCATTGGGCCGAATGAGCCCGTTTTCAATGGAGTCCTGGGGAGAAAAGCTCCATGGATACAAAAAAAAACCATAGTGAAATACAATATATAAAAACATAGTAAAATGCAAGGAGAGTACATTTAAGCCAAAGTAAATCAAAGCAGAAATAGAAGGTAAAGCATAACAATATGTAACAATTCACATCAGTTTACAAAACAATTTTTTTTTTTTTTTTAAGTCACTATAATCACTAAGATAGATATTTAGTTTAAGACAATAGTGTGAAGGTATGTACACAGAATTAAATGTAAGTGTTTATTTACTGTATGTAAGTTCCTGTAGAGGTGATCTGGTTATTGGCTAAGGGATAAGATAGTGGCTAGGAAAGTTAAGCAGGATGGGAACATGAGCATTCCCACAGTGTTTGTAAGTGTGAGTGAAGTAGAGTTTTAAAGGAGGGGAGACTGCAGGTGCTACGAATATGAGGTGGGAGGGAGTTTCAGAGATGGGCTAGGGAAAAAGAGAGTAGGAGTTTGCCTGCTGGACGGGTTGGTTTGTGGAGTTTGATTAAGTTCTGAGTGTTGGTTTCTAGGGGTCGGCTGGGTATGTGAATAGTGAAGGTTGAGGCAAGAGAAGGGCAGAGGGAGGGCTTGAATATGAGCTTGTGGGCATGAGTTAGTTGAGTGTAGATAAGGTAATTGGGAAGTTCTAGCCAATTTAGCTTGTGAAGAGCAATGCAGTGATGGGAGGAGGATCTGTGGCCAGTGATGAATTTGGCGATTTTATTATAGCAGGAGGAGAGTTTTGTTTTGGTAGAGGATTGTAGATTGGTAAAGAGTGGGGCACCATAAAGGAGGGAAGGGATGAGATATGTGGAAGCAAGGAGGAATCTAGTGGATGGGGTGAGGAAGCGAATATGGCAATAGAACATACCAAGTTTGTGGTGAGTTTTTTTTATGTTACTTTGTATATGAGTGTCAAATTTAAGCTGATTATCAATAAGAGCGCCTAATAGTTTAGCACTGGGAACAATTTCAAGGGTAGTATTGTTGTGACTGGTTATGGCGAATGAATTTATGTTGATAGTTAAGGTTTTGGATGGGGTGAATATCATGAGTTTAGTTTTTGATGGATTAAGAGCTAGATGATTATCTAGCATCCATTGTTCGGTGGTAGAGAAGGCATCATGTGTTAGCTGTATCAGGGTGGGAATGGAGTTAGCAGCACAGATAATTGTTGAATCATCTGCATATTGGATGATTTTAACATTAGGAATAGTGCGGTGGAAGTCGTTGATGAAAATGTTAAACAGTAAGGGACCTAATATAGAACCTTGGGGTACACCAGTGGCAGTGTTAAGAAATAAGGAAGTGGATTTCTTCCATTTGACGGCTTGTTGCCTATTGGAAAGGTAGCTAGTAAACCAGTTAATAGAATTGGGTGAGAGTTGTAGATTAGAGAGTTTAGTCAGAAGGAGAGAGTGAGAGATAGTATCGAAAGCCTTAGAAAGATCCAGGAGGAGTGTGGAAACGATACAGTTAGAGTCGCGTGCTTTATTTATGGTTTCAAGGAAGGAGAGTAGAGCAGTAGTAGTGCTGTGACCAGGTCTGAATCCATGCTGTGTGGGAGTAAGTAGGTGATTGTTGATGAGGTGGGGTAGAAATTGAATATGAATACATTTCTCAAGTAGTTTAGAGATGGGGGATAGGATGGCAATAGGTCTAAAGTTGGAGATGTTATTATTGTTTCCACCTTTGTGGAGGGGAATAAAATATGCTTTCTTCCAGATTTGGGGTACATAGCCTTCTTGAATAGACCGGTTTATAAGAATACAGGTGGAGAAGGCAATGGCATCAGCAGCTGTTTTTAGGAAAAAGGAAGGGATATTATCAGGGGCATTAGAGCATGGTGTTAATTTTAGGAGGAGTTTTTTAATAGTTGACACAGGGATGGGTTTGAGAGAGAAGAGAGATAGGTGGGAGGTGGAAGTATCTATGGAGGGGGGGGGACTGTGGGAAGTGAAGTTGGATGAGTAGAATTATTTTTGAAAGATGATGTTAATTTGCTTATGGAGTCGATGAAAAAGCTGTTAAATTGGGAGGCTAGGTCAATTTCAGAAGCATTATGTTCTGGTTGAGGGTTCTCCTTTTTCCCAGGGTTGAAGAGGGTGGAGATGGTATCCCAGAATTTTTTAGGGTTGGTTTTGTGATCATTTTGGAGGGTAATGTAGTAGGATTTGCGGTCGGAAGTAATGAGTTTTTTTACTCTGTTACGGAGTGTTTTGTATTCATTCAGAGTGTCAGGGGTTCTGCTTTTGTAGTGGTTCTTTAAGGCTTTATCACGGAGGCGCATGACAGCTAAGGTATTTTTAGTTAGCCAGGGGATGGTTTTGCTCTTAATTCTCTTAGTTTTCAAAGGGGCCAAGTTGTCTAGTAGGTTTAGAAATGTTGTATTAAAATAATTGACAGCTTCGTCTAAGGGAAGAGTTTTTAGAGGATTCCAGTTGAATTTTTAAGTAAGTCAGAGAAGGAGTTGGGGTTGAAGTTCTTTAAGGAACACAAAGAGATGGTGGTTTGTGGTATTTGCAGTGAGGGAGAGTGATGACGAGCGAAAGTAGGAAAGTGGTCGCTGAAGGAGTCTGGGAGGGTGCCACTGCTGGTAATAAGATGACGGTGTGATACTAGGATCCAGTCAATAGTGCTCTCAGAGGAAAGGTCTTTTGATGGTCTGGTTATGGAGTTGATGAGCTGTTGGAAGTTATAAAGATTTATATTTAGGGATTTTGTGGGGGATTGGACAGAGGGCCAGTTAATGTTAACTTCACCTAGGATATAAGTCTCGTTTGTAATATTGCAGGAGAGCCAAGAGAGTATGTCTTCGAGAATAGGTATGTTGTCACCAGGAGGGATGTAGAGGGAGGCTATGCATATGGTTTTATGCTTGTTTAGGTGAAGTAAGGCTAAAAGTAGTTCGGCATTGGCAAATTGGGGAATAGGCTTAGAGTATGATGTAACTGAAAGGGAGGAGGAATAGAGTAGAGCAACTCCACCTCCTTTTTTATGGGTTCTATCTTTCCTGATGATATAGTAGTTGGGGGGAGCTATTTCAGAATTTTTTATGGAGGGTTTTAGCCATGTTTCAGAGATAGAGTATGTCAGGATGGTTATGGAGAAGCCAGTCTTGAAGGTTGGGGATTTTGTTGCATATACTTTAAGTGTTTAATGCTGAGAAGGAGAGGGATTTTACAGATGGAGGGGTGTAAGATGGTGTATATGAGGAGTTGATGGGAGAGGGACCTGGGTTGGGGTGAATGTCACTGGAAAGAAGGGTGTTGATTAAATGGTGAAGTTGGAAATAAAGGTCATTGGATAGTTTTGTGTATAGATTGTGGGTTGTATATTTGGTGCTAGTTAGGGTTAGGGTGGTGTGTTTGTGGATGGGAAAGAGTCTGAATGGAAAGAGAAGGGAGGGGTTATTGAAGTAAAGATGGGGACTGATGAATGTTGAAGAATGTTGGTTTTGTTCAGGGATTGAACTAGTAGTGTGAAAGTGGGGTGAATGGATAGTATTGAAGGGTATGGTAAGGTAGGTTAGATAGGATAGAACAAGAAGTAGTAGTAGATGGGTTATAAGTGAGGATGATTTTGCTAGCATAGTTGTAATTTAGGGTTTTAGTTGGGAGGAGGGCTTGAAAAGAGTGGAGTGTATGGTGTAGGTGTAAAAGGGTTGTGGTATGAGTTGATTGGGGAGTGGCTAGGAGAGTGAGGTGTGGTATGAGTTGTTAGGGGAGGAGCTAGGAGGGTGAGAGGTGGGACAAGAGCTAAGTAGGGTGTGGTCAATGGGCTATACAGCTAGAAGTAGTGGGGGCAGGTGGGAATAGGTGGCAGGGTAGGGGAGTGGAGTGAGCCCATAGGGTGAACGGAGCGGGAAGAGCTAAGAAAGGAAGACCAAGAGATCAGTGAGCTATGAAAAAAAATCAGTGAGGGCAGGAGTAGAAACACAAGGTAAGTAGCCACAGAGGATAGGTGTAGGACACTGAGTCTAAGAGTGGAATGCAGACATAGAATTCATAAGGGTACAGAGGTAGGATAGGCAGCTGGAGGATTAGTCAGAAAGTTCAGAGCTATGTAAGAATGAGATGTAAGTCAGTTAGTGGGTGGATGCTGTCACCTGCAGACTAAAGTGGGTAATTTACAGATGTTTGGGGCAGCACAGGGGGGAAAGGATGGAGTCTATGGAGCAACAGGAGACTGGGTCGGTGTTGGGCTGCTTGCTAGTGCACGCTGGGTCAAAAACATCAACCAGTGGCACAAAAGACTATGCAGTTTGGTACATACACACGTTAGATGGTTTAGATTCTTGTGGGAAGGCAGGACAGTTTTCCAAATGCACCGCACGATGTCTGAGATAGTTCTTGCTGGTAGGGAACCAGGGTGCTATGCACCACAGGTGGGATGCCGGGGGTATTGCAGGTATAGACCACAAGCTGTAAAAGGAAGAAGGTATTATTACTACTATGATGACACAGCCAATTATAAGGGAAAGGCTACAATGATATGTTTTTCTAAGTTCAAATCAGATTGCTATTTTCAGATTCTAAATGAACCCCTCAGACTAGGGATTTCAGGTCCAAGACAAGTTTATAACTAAAGGAAAAAATGCTTTCAGTTTACCTGATTGTGCTATTGCTACTAAAAATAATAATAACATTCTGGACAGTCTGGATTAAAGTACCAGTCAAGGCATCTTTTTTTTTCTTTTTCTCTTGTTTTAATTTGTACAATTTTTCTGAACTACTCATAACAATGCAGTCTCAATATTGCCAAGAAAGAAAATACCAAAAAATATATATATTTATTTATTTATTATTTATTTTATTTTACATTTGTTAACCGGGCTAGTCTAGCTGGATACATATCCTTTTTCAGTAGAGGCCCGAGGAGAAAAGCTCCAACATAATGGTTAATACAAGTCAAAATTAGAAGTTAAAAAAATACAAGTTAAAAAAAGAGGGTACATGTTACAAATACAAGAAGAGAGAAAATTTTCATAGATGTTAAATAAGACAGCAGAACAATCAGCAGGTTATACACAGCAGAGATTTCTTATATACTAATAGTATATTGACTAATACAAGAAATAAACACGTTTACAATTTGGTTGATAGATTTTAAACATCTACATAGGGAAACAAGGACTAAGGAGATATGGGATTAGAAGGATTTGAGATATGTATTTAGTCAGGTTCAGGACATGGGCATAGCCATTGTGTCTTGAGATATTCTTTCAGGTTGTTTTTGAACTGATTGTGTGAGGATGTAATTCTAAGGTAGTTTGGCAGGGAGTTCCACGGCTTGCCAATGGAGTTAAAGAGGGCATCGCCACCTGAGTTCTTAGCTTTGATGGTTAGGATCTGAGTGCTGTTGGATGATCGAAGACTATTAAGGTTAGTGTATGGGGTCAGAATGCTAGACAGTGAGGGAGTTCTATCTGGTTGGTTGATTATTTTACAAGCTTCAGTGAGTTGGTTAAGTTTGAGAAGGTTGGGGAGTTCCAACCAGCCAAGTTTCCTCAGGTTAAGACAATGGTGAGTGCGATATGGGGAACCAGTTATAAATCTAGCAATGTGGTTGTAGGCAATAGAGAGCATGTTGAGTTCACGTTTATTGAGGAAAGAAAGGACTGGGGAGGCATAGAGGAGGGTGGAGAGGAGATGTGTGCGGGCAATAGTTAATTTGGCAGTAGGAGTTAGATAGTTTTTTATTCTGTACATGGATCCAAGTTTTTTGTTAACAGATTTTACAGTTTGATATAGGGTAGGTGATTACATCAGACGCAATTTGTAAGAATTCCGCTGGGAGGTGATCAGCCGCAAGGGTGGTTGGTTTGAGCTTTTTTAAGAGGGTACGTATGTAAGAGGAAGAGACTGGCTTTAAAGCGAAAGGGGTAGGGGCATCATCACGGGGTTTTGTGGCCGATGGGGGAGAGGAGGTTAGTTGACTGGCTAGAGTTTGGATTGTCTCGGTGAAGAAGGAGTTAAAGGTATTGGCTACTTCTTCCTGCCCTTTCTCAATAAGTATCTCGGGGGTTGGGGTAGTAGTTTTACCTGGGTGCAGGAGGTTGTTAAAACCTGCCCAGAATTTTTTTGGGTTGTTCTGGTGTTTGTGCTGGAGGAGGCAGAAGTATTGTTTTTTGTCTTGGGTAATGGCTGTTTTAGTAGTGTTTCTTAGCTGTTGAAATTTAGTACAATTTTGGGGGGGTTTTGTTGCTCTCCATTTATCCCAGGCTTGGTCGCAGAGTTTAATTTTGTTTTTTGTTTCTCTAGTTAGCCAGGGTGCTAAACGTACTTTGGATCTAATTTGTCTATGTGGGGCATGTGAGTCAAGTATCTTAAGGAATGTGTCGTTGAAGTGGGACACACTCTCCTGGAGGGGTAGAGTTTTTAATAGGGTCCAGTTGCAGGATTTTAGGTCATCAATAAATAGTTGTGGGATAAATTTCTTTTTGTTTCTGATTAGTCTATATAAGGGGGGGTTGGAAGTTGGGCACTTATGTTTAATAATATAAGTTATTAGGTGGTCACTGAGGTCACTGGGAAGGGTACCTGTGGTATAGTTGTTTGAGTCTCTGTTGGTAAGGATCCAGTCAATGGTACTTTCTTTTTGGAGAGTATTGCCTATTCTGGTTGGGGATAGAATATGTTGGGAAAAACCGTGTAGGTTAATGGGTTGTGGGGTAGTGTGGGTAGAACAGAGAGACCAGTCAATATTGACGTCCCCAAGTACTATGGTTTCTTGTGGGTAGCTGGTGGCTAACCAGCACAGGGTTTGCTCTAGGTTTTCTGTATTCTTCCCTGGTGGGATATAGGTAACAATGAGGTTGATGCATTTTGAGTGTTTAGGCATATTTTTAGGGCTATAAGTTCTAGGTTAGAGATTATAGGGGGTTGTAATGGATTCCTAAGGATATTCAGGGTATTTCTAAACATAACAGCTATTCCTCCCCCTTTTTTCTTTTCACGATCGGCCCTGAAGATATTATATCCGGGTGGGAGGATCTCTTGATCTTTAGTGGTGGGTTTTAGCCATGTTTCAGTTAGACACATAATGTCAGGGAGTGAGTATCTATCATGGCATGTAGGTTGTGAATTTTGTTGTTAATGCTTCTTAGGTTCTGATGTAGTATTAGAAGGGAGT
The DNA here is from genome assembly GCF_019279795.1 of Protopterus annectens. NCBI lineage: Eukaryota > Metazoa > Chordata > Ceratodontiformes > Protopteridae > Protopterus > Protopterus annectens. Next base: position 1,608,604,445 of record NC_056732.1, on the reverse strand, counting down.
CGGTAGGTTTTCGGGTTAATTTAGAGGGGTTAGAGTCTGGTACAGTGGTGGGACCTGGGTTAGGATGGATATCACCATCTATGATGATTCGATTTTTCAGGTAAACCAGGAATCTTTGTAGTTTAAATAGTAATTTGAGGTTGGTTTTGTTAGTTTGAGTTTTGGGGTGGTAAAGTGTGTGATGGACTACTTTGGGGGATATAGATTTGTCCTGGTAGAGTGAAGGTGGAATAGAAACGTGATAGAGATTGGATTGTGAGTTAGTGTGGCTTATGGAAGGGATTCCTATCAGAGATTGGTTTTCATACTTTGTTAAGAAATAGAGAGTGACGAGTAGTATTGATGTGAGGGGAGTGATAGAATAGATGAGTTTGGCCATGATGGAGATAGGGGGAGGGTATGAAGAGGGGGAGGAGACTTAGTGTTAGAATAGGTAGTGGGGGTGGACCTAGGAGTGGGAGGAGTAATAGGGTGAGTCAGAGCAGCTTTGGATTTGCAAGGGGGGAAAGTGGGAGGGGCTGGCTATACCTATAAATGTAGGGGTACTGGGGGCGGGTGGGAAAAGGGGGCAGGGAGCGGAGCGGGGCATTCACCGCCAGGAGTCCCCAGGGTCTTAATGGGAGCAGTTTTCCAGGTAAGTTTAGTTAACTGTAGAAGTATGCTTTAAATTTACCCTGTAGTTTAATTGAGGTTAGGTTGAAGTTCTTTAGTTTCCCTTTTGGGAGGTAATTACTGCTGGAGCTTTTTGGGTCTTGGGAACCTCGCGTAGTTGAGTCAGGGTAGGGGGGGTTCCTGTGATATAAGGGAAAGAGATAGGATGTTAGAATAAGTAAGGTTAAATTAGGAAAACACAGGTTAAAGCAGCTTTGCGGTTAAACCCACATAACAGTCTGTAAAAAAGGTGTTTAAAACATCATGTAAAAACAGTGCGTGTCTCGGACACAAACAGATCAGTACCATTTAGTGAGTCAGTTGGATACACGCACTCATGCAAAGTTTAGGCTTTTCTCACTGGCTGAGTTTACCCAAAGTAGAGCACAAAGTAGAATACAGAGTTTTAGTCAACAATTTCTAGTACATCTTGAGAATATACAGTTCAATATTGGTCGTAAATTGAGTTAGAAAGAGGACGCCAGCTTCATATTAGCAGACACGTGCACTGTAGACACTTTGATTTCGGCTGCAGCACTAAAAACCATGTCGCTTATTAGATATCAGCAAAATTAGGCCAAATATGTGCCAATATACACATTCAGAACCTTTATAATAGTGCAAATATCGTCGGTCCTAGCCTCTATATAATTAAGTAAAAAAGACGCTAGATGTGCGTCAGCAGCACGTGTAAATATATATATATATATTTAATATATATATATATAGAAAATAGACAGAAATTAAATAGAAGCATTGAGTAATGTCTGCAGAGTGCTAATAAATGGAAACCACTGGGAACACCATTGTCCAGGTATATGAGAAAGTGTGAAACATATTAATTGACCAAGTAATTTGAGTTCATGTAAGCAGTGCAGAGTTAATTTCACCAAATGGGGTAGTTATCGGTAGGGAAAATAACAGTAAATATAATGGAACATTTTAGATTTCAGCACACTAATAACATTCTCTGTTGCACAAGGTACAGATTTAATTATGACCTATGATCAATGCCTGCGTGGAGTTTTCATGTTCTCCCTGTGTCTCTGTGGGGTTTCTCCCACCTCCCAAAAAACATGCTGAGTGTTTCCACCTCAAACTTACCCAAGAATGGAGTTGTGGGCAGCAGCACAGACTCTAGATGATGCCTATATGGAGAAGAGTTGTACAGCCCAACTGCTTTGGGCATCAGCTGTGGTGTGCAGTATCCTCTACACAGGAGAACATGAATCACAGACTGCCAACCATGTCAGGGATACTCACTAAACTGTGCAAAAAGTGGCTGTAGGTAATTTGGTTGTGTTGACTAATGTCACCTAGTGGGCATGGGTATTTGCCAGTGATAAGTGAATTGAGGACCCCACCTACCTCGACCTACACCAGGGATCCATGCTAATGGTATGAGGGGTGTATATGTCCCTAATGGCCAGTGCATGCATACCATAAAGCCCAGCAGTTCTGGGTCAATAAGCTACTGGCCAGCCAATGTACAGTAGCCCAGCTTGGGTTACCTGGGATAGCTCTGTTGAGTGAAAGCTGGAAGTAAAACCCAACAACCTGCCAAACATGAACTAAGAGTTGCTACACTCAGTGTAGGTTCACTGACAGGATGGGGCTTGGAAGTGGATGACATGTTGGTAAGGAGGAAGCTGGACTTCCTATGCATCCAGAAGACAAGATGGAAGGGCAGTGCAGCAAAACCACACTATTTAAGTTCCACTACTCAGGAGAAAGACAGACTAGAAATTACTTTGTGGGAATTGTTGTGAGGGAGAAGTTTCAGAAGACAATGAAGGGTGACATCAGAATTACTGACAAACTCATGGCAATGAGACTGCAGTGGACTGATAGAGCAGTATGCATAATCTCAGTCTATGCGCTGCAGAGGGCTTATGATAGTGAAGACAAGAGTGCATTCAGACAGTGATTGTAGGAACTACTAGATAAAGCAGGGCATCATGAATTGGTGTTAATAATGGGTGGCCTAAATGTACATATCGGGACAGACAGAGCAAGATATGAGGACAGCCTGGGTCCACATGGATAGAGCAACTGAAATAAAATAAAGAAAGACCATTCTAGACTTCTGCCTGGTAAATGGCTTGATGGTGACCAACACATGGTTCAGCAAGAGAGACGGTCACAGGATCACATACAACAGTGGCTAACAATAAACTCATGTAGACTTCCTCATAGTAAGGAAAGAGCACTGGATTAGACTCACTGATTGCAAAGTCATCCCCACTGAAACAGGCAGCCCAATGCATAAACCACTGGTTGCCACAATCAGCTACAAGCAGTGGTTGGGGAAGGCTCTAAGGTCAACAGAGAGTAGGGTGAAAACCTGGATGTTGACTGGATAGAAAGCTCAAGAGTTCCTTTAGCACCTCAGGAAGAAGAGAAATAAGTGGAGATAAAGAAGAATGGCAGTGCCTCAAAGCAGCAAGTGTGAGGACTACAGAACAAATATGTGGCCAAGCCAGGTATGAAATAAGGCACATAAGGAAAGCTGGTGGTGGAATGCAGAAGTCCAGGAAGTCATCAAAAGAGAAAAGCAGTGTAGGAAAAAGTGGAACATAGAAAAGATGGTCCAGTCTAAGAAGAAATACTGGTTGGCTAACAAAGAGGTGAAGAAAGGAGTTAGAATAGCAAAGAACAAGGCATCAGAGGCACTCGATCAGAATCTTGGCAGTGGCTCTGTAGATGACACAAAGAAACTCTATCAAGCTGCAAAGCAAAGACAGAAGGATAAAGAAAACAGACACCTTTTGTAAGGGATGCCAACAACAGCCTGCTTACCAGCTCACAGGACATCAAGGGCAGTTGGAAGAACTGCTTCTAGCAGTTTCTGAATGAAGAAAACTTCACATAAGTTGTACTGCCCCAGGCATAGCCTATGATGAAAGAAGAGCCCAACCAAAAAAAAGTAAGAACAGCACTAAGGAAAATGAAGTCAGGGAAAGCAGCAGGCTCGGATGAGTTCACAGCAGATATGATAAAGATGTCTGGTGAGATAGGGGAGAAATGGCTCCTGAAGTTACTAATAGCAGTATGGAGAGAGAGGTGTATCAAAGATGATTGAAGAATAAGTATACTAGTGCCAGTGTTCAAGAACAAAGGGGGCATTCACATCTGTGGGCAGTATAGAGGTATCAGACTCCTGTCACACTACATGAAAGTTCTGGAGATGGTGTATTACAAATGAATATGCACAGAAGTAGAAAGTAACATTTCAGATTAACAGTTTGGATTGTGATGCTAGCAGTGAGAGAGATATTTGAGAAAAAGCTAGAGATGAGGAAAGAATCCAACTGGGCATTCCTAGACCTGGAGAGAGCATATGACAAAATGCTAAGAAAGCAAATTTGGGCAGCCCTGTGGCAGTTCATAGTCCCAGAAACACGGCTAGAATTAGTGCAGGCTGTGTACAAGGACACAATGACTCAATTACCATTGGTCAAACTGAGGGATTCCCAGTAGAAGTGGGTATTCAACAGAGATCTGCTCTGAGCCCACTGCTGTTCATAATGGTGATGGATTACATTAGCAAACAGGTCAGAGGGGACAGATCAACAGAGCTGCTGCATACAGGCATTGTGGCATTACAGGCAGACTCTGAACAAGAATTTCATAAAAGGATAGGGAATGGAATGCAAAACTGAAGACATATGGGATAAAACTGAGCTCAGATAAAATATTAGTAATGGCAGCAAATGGGAGAAATCATAAGAAGTTGAGAAATGAGATAGAAGGGAAAACAGTGGAAAAGGTTAACAGCTTCAAGTATTTGGGTGGGGTGTTTGAGGAGAAGAGAAGTCTGAATGAGGAGGTCAAATTTAGAATCAGAGGGGCTGACACCAACTGGCACAGAGGGCCAGGAGTAGTGTATGACAGAAAAATGCCAAGGAAGGTGAAAATTAAGATGTACAACACAGTGTTGTGACCAGTGCTACTGTGTTGTACAGAAATCTGGGCAGGAAAAGCAGAGCAGTTGGGGAAGTCAGAAGTGATGGAGATAAATGAAGTGCCTGAGATGAGTGGTGGGATGCACACTGTGGGATAGGTACAGAAATGAGGACATCAGAGCAAAAGCCAAAGTAGCTCCAATTGCAGACAAAGTCATAGAGAACAGATTACAGTGGCTTGGGCACATGTGCAGAAAAGCAGAAGACTATCTGGTGAAGAAGATTTGGAGAAGACAGGAAGAAAACAAGAGGAAACAAGGCATCCAGCAAAGAGGTGGATGGATTGTGTAAGAGAAGATAAGCGACCGTCAGGCATGACTGTTGAAGAAGGTAGAAGAGTGGCACCGAATCGAGAGAGACTGGCAACAGTGGCACGACACCCCATCCACATACAGAAAATGAGAAAAAGGGGGATGATGATGATGATGATTATGATGAATAACATTCACCACGTGCGTAATATAACCAGCTGAACATATAAGCTGTTTAACATATGACTCATACATTTGATATTTTTTTTAAATCTACCTTACTATGTTAAAGTTATTTTTAGAATTGAGCAAGAGTGAAACAAAACAATAATACACTGAGTATTGCATGAAATGAAATTTGCTCATCCTGAAAATAACTAAATTTACTTTTTAATCACTTATTTTGGTTTAGTGAAACACTTACTTAGAATTGACAGTTGTTCTCCTTTCACGGTATTGTTGCACTGACCCCAGTATAGAATCTCAGAGCTTAGACTTCTCCAAAAACTCAGCAAATTGCACTAAGTACAGATACAGTAGCAATGCTTTGCTTTTAATTCTAAAAGTGCTTGAGTCCCATGTGCTAACTGACCACTGATTCAAACCCAGATACTTGGGCATCTTGTAGCTTACACAGGCTGCTGCTTTCTCTCAAGCTCAACTACATGTTTGGGTGAGGTGAGTGAGTAGAGCTACCACACCTTGCCCAAACACAATAGCCAAGTTTGAACAAGGTATGCGTGGCTGCCAGAGAAAGTAGCAACAAGCAAGTGTTTGTCCAAATCTACTAGCATGTGAGCACATGTAGAAACCCCATTTTTTAATTTATATTATTTATTTTATATTTAAAGTAGAGTTCTTGAATAAGTTAAATGGTTATAGTATTTTAGGCACAAGAGATTCAGTTTTCTGTAGTTATGCAGTTCATTTTAAGAGCAAATTATCACTACGATCAGTAATACCCAACCTAAAAGCATCCCACACACACCCAGACATGAATTTACCAACTCTGAGGTTACCAACTCTGAGGTTACCACATCTTGAGCAAAAAGAAAATATTCTGATACATTAAAATGTCAGACTTTTTGTATATAAGCCCACTTTTTTGATCATTCACTCTCTATAGTCTGGGGCTTGGTATCATAAGTCCAGATGTTTTAAATGGTTACCAATTTCATAGAATATTTTTTCAATGATTGCCAATATAAACAATGGACTGCGGGGTGCTATAGTAACTAGATTACTCAAAGAATATGGACTGGTTCAAATCTGCAATTTATTCTTAAGATAGAGTAGCAACTGTCATTGATTATTTTAAATGTAAGTTTGTTTAATGGCAATGTTCATTGATCTTTGATAGGATGCTACATTCATTTTTTTACCATAATGGATTGGGTGTCAATGAATAAATCTCAGAATTTTTTACTCTGTTTTTGCAGGAGTGTTGAATTATGTGATGATAGCAAGGAAAAGATCTGCAGATCATATTCCAGTTGTGGCAGTAGCACATTATTACCTTTGCTGTGCTGTGCCATGCTTCTTTGTCACATTAAGTGAAATATTTTCGATATGGGTTGTAAAAGTAAGGTTTTAATACAGAGTGATTCCTAAGCATCTCTGATGAGAGATAACTGAAAGCATGCTTACTTCTAGGTCCATTAGAAGTACTGGCAGAGATTTAATAAACTTTACTTATCTCATATATTATTAATGTTGATTTTTGAATGTTTATTGATAAATTATTATTTTGTAGACAGTTCCAGAGGAGTACTAGGTATTTTTCAGAATGCCTAATTTATGCACTGTGCGGACTTACCAGCCCTTGTAATTACAATATCATCAATGTACATTAGACTTGTGTTCAGTAAGCTCCCAAGAAAGATCACCGATCTAGAGAAAAAACAATAGTGGCCAAACTAATGATTCCTGAGGTATGTCTAACCTCAATGTTGCTTTATGTTACATGTTGCAAAAACAAAGAACAAAATCATGAACTTTATTCTTTGGTCTCCAATCCATTACATTTAAAAACGCACCAGATAGCTGCCTATCAAAGATCAGTAAACATTGCTGTTAAATAAAATTATTTAAAATAATCAATGACAGTTACAACCCTAGCTTATTAATAAATTAAAAATTTGTATCCCTGCTGCTTAGAGAGGATCCAGAGTCTGTCTGTGAAATAATCAGCAAACCAAGGGCACGGCTCTACTGGAAATACACAGTAGTGCAATTCTGGCAAAAGTTAAATCATGACTGACTGTCTCGAACACTTGCTTGAGATTCACATAAATGGATCCAGTTAGTAAACTTTTTTCCCATATTAGTGTACATTTTGTTGGCAAGCACAAAGCTGTAAAGTTACTATATTTAGACCTTAAGCCATGTTAAATATTAACAAGAATATCATTTATCTGTTCATAATTTTTTTTCTAGAGTCTTGACAATAGAGTAATTTTTTGCTGATGACCAATAATCTATGTCTGTTTTGAGCTGTGAGATTTTGGTAAGAGTTGTACAACGGTGTGCTTGAATTGCCAGTTGTTCCCTATAAAGTTCAGTGACATTCTTAATTTATTTATCTTTGGAAAATGCTGATAAGAAAAGCCGAACTCTGTGACAAAATTAATGTACTTACCATTGACCAAAACTTGGGAACTGATTCTCAGTCACCACTAGGGATCACTTCCAAACTGAGATAAAAAATTCTAGGGAGGTGCTAGGTCTTTTTGGACTGCCTCATTCATGTTTTGTGATGACTTACCACTCCCTGTAATTACAATATCATCAGCATAAATTAGACAACTGGGTTCAGGGAGTGTCCAAGGTAGATCATTAATGTAGAGAGTGAACAATAGTGGCCCTAGTACGTATCCCCTTTGTACGATTAACCTCAAAGTGGCTTCATGTGTCTGCAGCCCTGCTGCTGAAACTATCCAGGATCTGTCTGTGAGATAATCAATCTAAAAAGTGTACCTGTGTTGAAAATCCTCAGAAGTGTGCTTTTGACAATTGGAAATAATGCCTGACTCTCTCAAATGCTCTTTTCAGATACACAAAATTGTTCCAATTAGTAAACATTTTTCCATATTACTGTACATTTCTTTAATGAGTAAATTCAAAGCTGTAAGGGTACTTTATATAGAAATGAAAGCATGTGTCGTGTTCTTTTGCTTTAGAAAGAAGACGCAGGACAACTGTGTGCTGTTGCTACCAACTCCAAACTTTATTGACCAGCAAACGCACATGAACATCCTTCCTGTCTCACAGTCCTTACGTCATGCACCTCCCCTGCCCCCAAAGAACATTAGCTAAGGCAAGACAACTCAGTCCATTGAATACACCACATCTCCTTTTCTATAAGGCCCCTTTTCTCTTATTACAAAACCCAGAACTATTCAATTTCTTCAACTTCACTACGAACTTGGTACATCGACACAAAATGCTCACTTAGCCATGTTCGCATTACTATAACACAAATGACATTGCTATTTACAGACTGATCTCTACAGATCCAATCGGTCCGGCTTGTTAATAATTCTTCCTGATCTGGTCCTCACAACGTCACTATGTACCCGGTCTTCCGGGGGAAGGCCATTGCAAGGTGGCAAGGCCTCAACAGTCTTACTTAACACACTTTCCTGACACACAGGAGTTGATTCACACTCAGGTACAGGTAAGGGAATCAAATGCACACGGTTTCGCCGCACAGTCCCTTGTGGCACGTCTACCTTAAATGACCTCGGTGAGTAATGTTTTTGATCTACAGTACCTGGGGTCTTCATATCTGTCACCCACACCTGGTCACCGGGCAACACATCACCCAGCGGCCTTGCCCGATGGCGTCTGTTGTAGTTTGCCGCATTATACACCCTCTTCTCCTCCTCTCTCCCCACAAGCCTTCTCCAGTCAGGCAGCACAGGGTCCAACTGCGAAGGGTGAATCGGAAGAGAAGTCCGCAACCGACGTCCCATGAGAAGTTCCGCAGGGCTATATCCATTCTGCAGTGGCGTTGTCCTGTACGCCAGAAGAGCCATGTACGGATCAACACTTTTTTTTAGCAGGTTCTTCACAGTCTGAACCGCACGTTCTGCCTCCCCGTTACTCTGCGGGAACCTGGGGCTGCTTGTGACATGCTCGAAGCCATAAGCAGTTGCGAAGTCCACAAAAGACTGCCCAGAAAACTGAGGTCCATTATCAGACACGAGGACCTCTGGGATGCCATGGCGAGCGAAGAAAGACTTTAGGTGGGTGATGACCTCGTTGGATTTGCTGTGTTTCAACAATGCGATCTCGAAAAACCTGGATAAGTAGTCCACAGCAAGAAGGTAAGTATTTCCTTTCAGTTCAAATAAATCCGTGCCCACTCTTTGCCATGGTCTGTCAGGACATTCAGTTGGGATGAGGGGCTCAGGATGATTCCTTCTCTCTGAGATGCACGTCCTGCATCCTAAAACCATGTCATTTATCTGTTGGCTGAGCCCAGGCCACCAGACAGTCTGACAGGCTCTGGCTTTGCACTTCACAATGCCTTGATGTCCCTCATGCAATTTTAACAACACCTCGTTACGCATGGCGGATGGGATAACAAGGCGTGAATCTTTTAACAGCAACCCATCTTTCACTGTTAGTGTAGAACGATCTGGCCAGTAGCTCTTCAGTAAGGGTTCCTGGTTCGCATACAGCGGCCACCCCTGACTGCACAATTCCATAACCCGCACACACACACTGTCTGCTTTCAGCTGGTCCCGTAGTGTCTGGAGGAAAGATGGCTTCACCTGCATGTTTTCCACAATGCTGTTCACGTAGATATCCGTGTCCTCCATTAACTTTGTTTCCTCCAGTGTTAGTCTGGTTTTAAGTGGAGAATGTGACAGAGCATCTGCCACCCACAGTGATTTCCCTGGAGCGTACTGCACTGTGTATGAGAACTGCATCAGTCTCATCCTGAAGCGTTGGATTCTAGGCGGTAGAAGATCCAGTGCTTGACCTCCAAGCAATGAAACCAGAGGTTTGTGATCAGTTTCTAGGCAAAACGATTTACCTAATAGGTAATCTCTGAAGCGTTCACATGCCCAGGTAGACGCTAGAGCCTCTTTCTCAACCTGGGCATATCGTTGCTCTGTAGGTGAGAGTGACCTTGATGCGTATGCCACAGGTCTCCAGCCGTCCTCCCATTGTTGCTGCAGCACGCTCCCTAACCCAAAGGATGATGCATCCGCAGAAACCTTCGTATCCCTATTCGGGTCATATACAGCCAAAACTGGAGGTGAGGTGATCGCATCTTTTAAGTCATTGAATGCCTTTTCCTGGTCCCCACCCCAGTACCAGCTGTTCTTCTTTGATAATAAGTCTCTCAGAGCTCTATCCCTCTCAGCCAAATGAGGGATGAACTTTCCCACCTGATTCACCATGCCCAGGAAACTCCTGAGTTCTCCTACTGTAGCAGGTGCTTCCATCTCCGTGATGGACGCGGTCTTCCTTGGGTCTGGGCTTATGCCAGAATCTGTGATGACATGGCCCAAGAAGGTCACTTTGCTCCTCGACAGGTCACATTTTCCCACATTCAGTGTAATGCCTGCCTCTTCCAGTCTCTTTAATGCCGCATGAAGTCGGGCATCGTGCTCCTCCTGGCAACGACCCCAGACCAGCACGTCGTCCATGTGGCAAATCACACCCTCTAGCCCTTCAATGACCTCTGACATCATGCGTTGAAAGTGTTCGGGTGCAGAGTTAATGCCAAAGGGAAGGCGATTGAAGCAAAACCGCCCAAAGGGGGTTATGAATGTGGTAAGCCGACTCCTCTGACAAAGGAATTTGCCAAAATCCCATATTGGCATCCAGTTTACTAAACACCTTCACCCCGGCAAGCATCCCAAGACTCTGCTCAACCGAAGGCAGCACGAACCTCTCCCTGCATACATATTCATTTAACTTAGTGTAGTCTACACACAGTCTCAGTCTGTTACTGTCTTTCTTTGGAACGACAACCATGCCTGCACACCAGTCAGTAGGTTCCTCCACTCTGGTAACGACACCCAGCGTCTCCATCCTCATTAACTCCTCCTTCACTTTCCCCATCAATGGTAGTGGTATCCTCCTGGGGGTCTTCAGAGAGTATGGCACCACATTTGGCTGAAGCTTTATGTGGTATTTCCGCTGCACTACCCCCAACCCAGAGCACAGTTCAGGGTATGAGGTCTTCAAAGACTCCATGGTGATAGTATCAACACGCTTCAGGAGACCCAGCCCCAAAATAGCAGGAAGACCTAAAAGCGGCGTGCGGAGTCCTTTAACAACATACACCTTCTCGCATGTCTGTCTTTGTCCATAACCAAGCTGAAGCTCCAAGAATCCTGTAACCTCCAGTGGCGTCCCTCCAGGACCCAATAAGGGTTTCTCCGGCTGCTGGAGCACAGGAGCATTCTTCCCACTGAACAAGTTGACCAGGTCTGACTTGGAAATAACAGTAACATCCGCCCTCGTGTCAAGCTTGAAAGTCATAGATGTGCCCTCTATTTGAACCTCCACAATCCAGGAATGGTTCCCGGAGGAGACAGAACCAAGGAAGAAGCCCTGTTCTTCTCGCTCTCCAAGCTCCTCGTCCTCCTCGATACACTGCACCACCTTAATCTGCCTGCAGACTCGCTGGTAGTGGCCCTTCTTCCCACACGAGCGACATCTTGCAGCAGTCGCCGGGCATAGGAGTTTCTGATGAAATGGGCCCCCACACCTGTAACACTGCGAGATTGGAGCGTCTTTACTCTTTTGCGTCTGTCGCTGAAAAATCGGTGTCAAGGACTTGCCCCAACCTTTCGAGGTCTCCAGCCGGCGTTTGGTGTCAAGTGGTGTCTGCACAGCATTCACGTTATACTGCAGTGCACTACTGTCGCACCTCAAAGCCGTCTGCTGCTTCTTAACCTCCTCCGACTGTCTGGCCATGTTTACAGCTCTCTCCAAGTCCAGCTCTTTTTCCATCTGCATCCGCTCGGACAGTCTGGTGTCAGCCAAGCCCACAACAATTCTATCTCTTATGAGCTCATCGTGCAGCGTCCCATAATTGCAGTGTTCAGCTAATGCATGCAGTGCAGTAACAAAAGCATCAACAGTCTCATTCAGTTCTTGTTTGCGCATGTTAAATCGTGCACGTTCATAAACAATGTTCTTCTTGACAATAAAAAATCTTTCGAAGCCGTCTTTCACTTTGGCATACTCCTGTTGCTCTGCATCGGTTAGCTTGAGGCCTCTCAAGACGTCGTCTGCCTCATCACCCATGCAGTATATCAGGGTGTTCACCTGATTCCCTTCTGGGCTTGAAGATAGATTGCTGGCCTGACGGAACCGTTCAAAATGACGTATCCATCGTGTCCATTCATGAGGTTTGGAAATATCAAAGGGCTCCGGCGGCTGAATACTAAACGTAGCATTGGGAGCGCTAGCCGCCATGTTAATTCTAGCCCGCGGCTGCCGATCATTCTCTTCGTCTGACATGTCCGCTCACCACGTCATTAGGCCACTCGTACGGTCTTCAGCAAGTGTTCAGCAATCCCAGTCACAGCCACACAGCACTTCTGACACCATGTCGTGTTCTTTTGCTTTAGAAAGAAGACGCGGGACAACTGTGTGCTGTTGCTACCAACTCCAAACTTTATTGACCAGCAAACGCACATGAACATCCTTCCTGTCTCACAGTCCTTACGTCATGCACCTCCCCCGCCCCCAAAGAACATTAGCTAAGGCAAGACAACTCAGTCCATTGAATACACCACAGCATGCTGCTTCTCAACAAGAAAGTCATATTTTGTTATACAGTCTAGTATTTGTTCATAAAATACTTTTTTCTGGAATCTTGGCAATAAGCTATTTTTTCCTATAGCCCAATAAATGGTGGCTGTTTTGGGCTGTGCAATATTTTGGTAAGGATTATACAATAGAATTGTTAGTTTTTCAGTGTAAAGTTCAGTGCCATACTTAAATTACTTATCACTAGAGACTGCTGATAAGAGTGTTTGATTTCTATGACAAAATTAATGCATTGACTACTTGTCATCACCATGGGATTATTCCCAAACTGGGATCAACACAAATCCTTCTCTTAAGGAAGGCAAGCAGACAATTGGCTGCTCATTCTTCCCACCCCCAGCTAGCCATCTATCACTCAAGCCATTAGTTAGTCTCCGACCACCAGCAGCATAGACATACCTTTTCCGTCTCTAATATCATTAGAGGAATGTCTTTTGCAGCCTCCTGTGGTAAAAATAAGGGTAGTCCTAATTGTGTGTGCGTGCGTGTGTGCGCGTGTGCGTGTGCGTGCGCGTGTGTGTGTGTGTGTGTGTGGGTATACATGTTTTTTTTCATATGTGTTTGTGTTCATATGAGAGAAAGAGAGATTAAGAAAGAAACAAAGAGATGCGAAAGCAGCTCAGCTTTTCTTTATTGTTCACATATATTGCCAAGGTATAAGAAATGATTGCTATCCTGAAATTAAAAAGAACAAAAGTATTATTGCTGTATAACAACAAGAACTGAAATGATTCATATTCCTCTACTGATAGTGTTTCTTTACAAACAATTACTATATAAATATTAAAGTGAAACTGTTTTTTTATTATTATTTTAATACTTTCCCACCTCTCATAAGCTGCACTTTGAACTGGCTGCCTCTGTATCACTATCATCAACTATTTACCATAGTAACTCTTTTCTAGTCATCCACCTAGCATAATGGGTATTATTTAAATATGAACATCATATCAGCAACTATGCATTTTACACTTATTTCCTTTGTGGTTTGCAGTCAGATAAACGCATAATGCTGTGAATATATCTCATTTTATAGGGTCCCATATATATATATATATATATAATGTATCTATGGAATTTAATGATTATAGCAATACAGTGATTACCACAATAAAAGATAGATAAAAATAAATTTAAACCTTTGCTTTAATTTTTTTTTTTGCCTTAAAGGTCATGAAGATGCAATGGATGATTTTGGAATATATGAGTTTGTTGCCTTACCAGGTGGCTCTGAGCCTTCAAAGGTAAGTCTTCAGTTAAAATAAAAGAGATACAGGGACCCTTCTTTTACACAAGTCTCTCTATCATGGTTGTTATGTTGGCAATTTCAAATCAGCAAAATGGCAAAAGTCAGAATTGTAAAACCATTTGTTTTGTCCTTACCCTGAGGTGTAGCAGCTTCAGAGGTAGTATATACATATATATATATATATATATATATATATATATATATATATATATAGCAGTAAAGAATGTGAGGGCAAAGCCTTCAGAAGGGAAATGTAGAAAGATATAGCCTTCTAAAAAAAAAAAAGTCATTAAAAAGGTGGACATTCTCAGTCATGATGATTAAATTGAAGACATTGTAATTCAAAAAGGTAGCTGTAAAATAAAGCATGCAGTCCATTTCTGTAACGCACAAACAGTTCAGCCATGTACCCATCTATTTTAGTAACAGTCATGCTGGTAACAAGCTGTGCAAGGTACACCAGACTATTTTATCCCCATAATAAGCTCTAGCTTGCTTTTGAGATACTCAGGGAAAATGACAGAGATAATCTTTCCAACAGCTCCTGGGCCTGCCATGGGACCTCACTTTAATGGAAAGTCCTGAACTGCCAGACACAGTTCCTATGGGAGAAACAGTAAGGGACCTCATCAGGTGCTCAAACCACCTGTACTAACTTCTCATAACCCAAAGGAACAGTATGTGTGCTCTGAGAACCTTCCAGATTGTTGAGTACTACAATCTATCACCTACACTAAACTCAGCTAGATGTAACGGAATTTAATTTCTGCCGCTTGTTTCCATGATCTCACCTTTATGGTCTCTACTTTGCACTCATGACCTGACACTGGGAATTAAGACTAACAAGTAAATAAAGAGCTTTGGCCTGTGGGCCAGTGCTCACTTCATTGTCTCATTCTAATACAATGACTGAAGTACCACAGTGTTGCAAACATTCAGTGGTCAAGTCCCCTCTACCTTCACTTATGTACAAGCCCCAGATTGATATTTAAATGCCTTCATTTGTGGCAGCTTCTCTCTATTCTCATGTAAGAATGCAATCCTTTATTTTCCACCAAAGAACCATTAGCTCTGATTTAGAGGATATGATTTTCATTCTAGTTGTTTCGTATCACGCAATGAAGCATTTCAGTGTATGCCAGAGATCATAAAAATTATGAACCAGTGTGATACAAAACACACTCTAGGTGGAGTTTTTTCCCCACCTTGAATGCATTTGACTTAATTGCAATATTGCTGACACAACTTTAGCTCATCAAATGTAAGGACCAAATAGCACACCGCCGCCCTGGGATCCCCCTATTCTTGTAACAACTCACACAAGACATTCCAGGATATGCCACCATATGCCATCTTTAGGTCCATAACACCATTGTAGACAGTACTGGCAAACTGCCATAAACTCCTCCAATATCTATATAAGACAAAGACTTAAACTACTCTTCCTCAGCAAGAAAGAAGTCCATGTCACTCTTCCTGAATTAGAGGAGAGCCTCTCTGTTGCAATCTAATGTAGATTTTTCTCAGACAGGCTGGGAAGCATGGTCTCCAGTAAATGGGATATATCCTCCTATTCTTATTTTGAAAATGTGAACTACCCACTCAGTTTTCTAGTCAATAAGTACTGTTCCCACCTTCCTTGCAAACTGAAAAAGGCAAATTAACCGTGACATCTCAAATGTGTCCAGTGCCTTCACCATTTCTAGCCATATCTCATCC
This sequence comes from Protopterus annectens, assembly GCF_019279795.1. Lineage (NCBI taxonomy): Eukaryota > Metazoa > Chordata > Ceratodontiformes > Protopteridae > Protopterus > Protopterus annectens. The sequence continues at coordinate 1,608,588,807 of NC_056732.1, read as the reverse complement.
CCTTCTGAATCCTTGCTACAGCAAAGCTGCTTAATCACTAGATTGACCCCCTGGACAGTAATGGATCCAGTCCTATCATTTGCTGCTGCTGCACTACCTCCTTAGACAAGAGCATGTGTACTGGATATAGAAGCTCTTCAAAGTGAGGCTTTCACAGCCTGAAGGTGTCCCCTTTGAGGTCAATATTCCTGTCTCTTTGCTCAGCACAGCCTACACAATTATACTGTCTACACTGAAAACAAAATGGGAAATGCTATGTCTACCCTGACTGGCTTTCAGATGGCAAACCATCTGGTGACTATTCTCCATGGGATCTCCAAATTACTACTACACACGGGCGTTTGCTTTAGTGATGGCCACAGCTGCTGCCTTCCTGGGATTTGGTACCTCAGTCACATCTGGAGATCTGCCTCACATTAGCATTACATTGAAGGCCTTTTTTAAATGTGATTGCTTCCTGATCACTGGATTTTTAGTTTGCATCTGTTTGCTACTATGCAAACTACTGAGGTCTTCAGTAGGACCTATTTTGACTCCAGATCACTGTCCTTCCCAATTATACAGGTGAACCAATTCTGGAGGTTGGATTTGAACTCATACCATAGAAAAGCAGTGGTATCGATGGTATTCCCTTGACTATTCAGCACCTCTTTTACCTAAGTGTCTGTAACATATGACCCATGTTTGATGATGAATATGATTACAGCCATTGAACTTTTACCCAAGTACACTTATGAACATCACTTATGAGCATGCTTGTTTTCAGACATGATGTTTGCTATGAACAATGTATGTCTAGCAAAGATGTCCAAAAAAAAAAACACCTCACCACTCAGGTACAGACCAGGAACCCCCTCCTTCCAATCATTCTCCTCCAGTTATATCCATCATTGTCCATGCCATGAGTCCTGAATGTTCTAGTGGAACCACTGAGTCAGTACATGGTACCAGTACATGATACTCCATGAAGCATCATACCCACAATCTGTAAAAAATGCAGAATACTCCAAACAGCTATAAGATGTATATGCAGAGGCATCTGAACATTTTCCCTTCTGCAGCTAGTACTGTCATTAAAGCAATCCTTTCTGATATGGGTATAACCTTCAGCTGCAGTACAAACTGCTTGGTGTTTGTGAACATCCCCTCACCCACCTAAGATCTCATCCAAGGGATGCCTCCAATGTGGGACACCATCTTCACTTGAGAAGTCTGATTCCAGAACCAATTCTGTCTGTATTAGTAAGATCAATTACATCTAAACTAAACTTAGCAGGTGCTATTCAAGCTCTCACACAGGCTCTGTCTCCTTCTCCAACAGTGATACGGCAAGTCCCAAGGGCCAGTTTCCATTGCCAATTTTCTTCAATATTAGTCTATCCTGTGCTTACCATCCATTTCAGTATTGCATCTAGGCCCCAAACTTCACTCTGCACCCACAGGTGATGAACATATTTGCCAGCTCCATGCAGTTCAGTGGCTTTTAAAATGAGTTGTTATATCAGATACAATACATAATGTGTCTTAAGTATAACGCCAACACTTATGTGTCTTTGGTAAGGGCTATGCATCTTAGATGTAAGAGGAGATATAATACCCATTTCCAAGCATGATCAGTGAGGATAAAGATCATAAACAGGTGAGAAGGCCAACAGGACGCTGCATGTCCAGTATATTAAGGCAAGTAATGACTATGTGTGAAATCCAAAATGGAAAACAAAGACCAGAGAATATTCTGACAGATGGTCTAGGTAAATAACAGCAAATGTATATTGTATTATAGAAATGTACTGTAACTTGTACATGGATACATAGACTTATGGAGTTAGAGATATTTCAAGGCAGGTTAGTCTTAGGACCACATACACCTTGCCAGTACTCATCTACAGGAAGGAATGGGCATTTCACAGATAGAACATTATAACCTGATTGGAGGAATTTGTTTTTCATTTTAGTTGCTGTAGTTATTGCCAGAAGGGACTGAATATTATCATCCTTCCACACAATGTTATTCAGATGTCATTGTCTCTCTCTCTCTCTCTCTCTCTCTCTCTCTCTCTCTCTCTCTCTCTCTCTCACAAGTATCTGGTGTGCTTCACATTGTAAGTAAAGCAAAGAAACAACTACAAAATAACAAGGAATGTTAAGGGAAGGTGTGTGTGTGTCTGTGTGTGTGACTGGATGCATGCATGCACCTGCACATCTGTCTGTCTGTCTGTCTATGAAAAGGGAAACAGTAAACATGAAAGTGTTCAAGTAGAGCATACATGGTTCAGGAACAACTGTACCCAAATAGAACACTGCAAGATTAATGTTCAGATGACTAATTTAAGGCAAGTGTTCCTTATGTTCACGTTCAGAAAGTCAATGTGAAGCAGCCAGTTGAAAGAGGCATGAAATTCAAGAAAACTTATACCTTATAGCAAAGAGAGAATTTCAAAAAAGAAAATGCACATCTTCTTACTTTGTTTTTTTTCTCTTTTATTATTGTTCTCCTCTCCTCTGCGGGCTTTTCCTCATTATGGGCCAGATGGTTAGTAATGACAAGGCTTAAAGGCATTCCTGTTTTTTGACTCTTGCTTTCCTGTCTTTCTTGAAATCTTCTTACAACCTCCCAGTACAGTCATATGCACCCTGGGCTCAGCTTGTTTCATAATTCTAAACCATTTTCTTCTATGGGTGTATTTCTGTTCACTGACCATTTTCTATTCTTTAATTTGTATTGTCTCAAGCAGTACTTTTGTTTTATTCATAAGTTCATAGGTGTGTACTAGGCTAATGGCCCTGGGGCCTTTAAAAGCCTAGCCCATAGAAGTGCCCTGGCATTGTGCCACCCGACGTTAGTTCCCAGTGCCTCTATCAAGTAGAGCCACTGGAGTGATCCCTGGGGTGAACGTTCTATTTTCCATTCACTCGTCAAGATTTCACTTGAAGAGGGCTGGTGAGGTGCTTGCTTGACATCTATGGGAAGTCTATTCCAGAGCATGGGTAGTCTCTGGGTTATGAACCTGTCCCTCCACCATGTTCTGTTGATTGTGGTAATAAGGTTGAGGTCTCTGGAGCATGTGGTGCCAAGGGATTGGGATTTCTTTAGTTGTAGAGTTTCTAACAGAGCTGGGTCAGACATGGCTTTGTAAGTCATGCAGAGATCGCCTCTAAGTAGACGTTATGAGACAGAGAATAGCTGGAGATTTTTGAGTCTGTCCATGTAGGACATGTGTTTAAGGCCTAGGATCCTCTTCATACGGTACTTTTGTGGCCTCTCTAGCTGTTGCAAGTGTCTAGTGAGGTACATGCCAAATGGGGCATTATACTCTATGATTGGTCTAATGAGGGAAGAGTAGAGAGAAATGATGACCTCTTTCTTCCTGGATGCAAAACCCTTAGTAATGAGATGTGCCACATAGAAGGACTTTCTGACCACAGTGGCAATGTGGTGGTTGAAGGAGAGGTTGCTGTCAACCTGTGTCCCCAGATGTCTTATAACACATTCAGTGTTCAGTGGGCTCCCATTGATGTCGTAATTAGTGGGAACTGAGTTTTTCCCAAAGGGGATGATGATGCATTTTTTGGCATTAAGCTTAAGGCCATGGCTTTGACACCAGTCATTAATCTCAGTGAGGCCTTTCTGTAGGATGTCTGCATCACTTGGGGAGTGAGTAATGGCTCCCAGCTTGCAGTCATCTGTGAATTTTGTCAGCCAGAGTCCCTCTGTGTTGGCCTGGACTTCTGAGAAGTAGATGTCAAACAGGAGAGGACCCAGGACTGATCCCTGTGGAACTCCACTCATGACTGGTCGGCAGTCTGACTTGGAGTCTGCTACTTTCACACTGTGGGTTCTATCTGTGAGCCAATTTGCAACCCACCTAACAATATAGGGGTTGATGCCTAGTTTGCTGAGTTTATCAATAATTCCTGAGTGAGGAATGGTATCAAAGGCCTTGGCCAGATCGAGGTAAGCTGTATGAACTGCCTTACCTTCATCCACTGCTCTGGTGACTGACTCAAAGAAGTCAACCAGGTTGAGCAGGCATAATCCACCTTTCACAAAACCAAATTGCTTCGGATCTAGAGTTTGGAGATTCCCTATATCCCTGTTAATTAGGTTCATGACGATGCACTCCATAGCCTTATATATCAGACTCATCAGGCTAATGGGGCAATAATTTCCAGGGTCTGTTGTCGCTCCTCCTTTATGGAGAGGGATGACTGCAGCAGTACGCCATTTGGTAGGGACAAAGCCTGAGGTGAGGCTCTGAATGAACAGATAATTTCCAGATCTGTAGTCGCTGCTTATTTATGGAGAGGGATGACTGCAGCAGTGTGCCATTTGGTAGGGACAAAGCCTGAGGTGAGGCTGTGAATGAACAGAGCACACAGATGTGGTGCCAGTTTACTTTGTAATTCCTGTATAACATACCCTGGGATATTGTTGGGTCCCATGGAAGCTGTATTCTTGACCTTAGACAATGCAGCTTTAACCTGTGCTGCAGTAATGTTGGGTACCTGCCATTCTTCCGGTATTGAGATTGGTCCTTTGAGGGGAGGGGTAAAGCTGGCACTGATTCTATCGGCCAGTATGTTGGCAATATCTGTTGGCTCAGTATAGGAGGTACTATTGTGCAGTAACTCAGAGCAGATCTGGGTATTACCATGGAGATTCTTTATATAACTATAGAAGGCTTTGTGGTTGTTTTTAGTGTCTCCAGCAATTCTGCTTTCATAGCTGGCTTTGGAGGTTTTGATGAGGGATCTCAACTTTTTGTTCAGGCTAATAAGGGAATTTTTCCAATCTTGGGACTTCACCTTTTTCTGCAACAGTTTCTTCCTTTTGTTGTAGAGTTTATTAATGGCAGGGGACCACCAGACTGGCTTCCTTTTTTTGGAGGAGTGCATCTTGGTTCTGTTGGGTATGGCTAGTTCCATGCATTTATGTATGTGTTCGTACAGTGCACTGGTGTATGATTCAGCAGTCATGCATCTATTTTCCATTGGCATGGGTGCTGTGAAGTTAGCCACCTTTGTTTTTAGGAGTCCAAAGTCAGCTTTGGAGAAGTTTTTCATGGTGGATACCTTTGCGGGGGAAGGGTGGGTGAGATGTAGATTTCCATGGTGATTAGTTTGTGGTCATATCTAACCAGGGAGGAATTGACTATTGGTGTAGAGCAAAGGTTGCCTGTGTTAGTAATACCCAGGTCAAGGATGTTGCTCTTCTAGTGGAGGTCAGAATGAGCTGGTCCAGGGCACTGGAATTGATGAATTCCAGGAAGCGTTGGGCCAGTGCATTAGTGCATGAGTAGTTTTCCCAGCTAATGGAGGGGTAGTTGAAGTCACCTAATATGAGATGTTGGGTTGGATCTTAATAGTTTCCAGGGTGCTTAAGAATGTGGAGCGAAAGTCTTTTGACATGGTTGGGGACCTATAGCAGGCTATGACCTGAATCACCATCTTACCTAATGATAGTTGTACCTGGAGTATCTCAGGTGCGTTATTCTGGGCTACTAGTCTGGAGGTGTGCATATCCTTTATGAAAATGGAGACACCACCGCCTTTGGAGCTTCGGTCCATGTTCTGGAGCCAAAAGGTGTGGAATGAGTTATAGCCTAGTGGTGCTGGGATGATTTCTGCTTCTTTAAACCAGGTCTCCGTTACAGCACAAATGTCGATGTTCTCCATTTTGAGGAGTCCTTCAAGTAAGTGCATCTTGAGATTTATACTTCTAGCATTCAGCATCATGACACCCAGATTGCATTTATTTATAGCTGTTATGGTGGTGATTTGGTCTTTGGAACACCACCTAAAAAAGGCATTATAGGGGTGGCAAGAGCCTTAGCCTGTACTCAGAAATCCAGGGGTGACAGATGCAGGCCATCTCTGCCAAAGCATCGAGGTCTGTCAGTCATGTCATCCCAAGCAGACAGATACTGGATCCCCTTAGAATGACACCAGAAACTTAGCCAATTGTTGAAGTCAAACATTTTCTGTTTGTACTGCAGTATCATTCTGGGCAATGGTAGGATGCTGCTCAGGGCTAGGGTCATACCTGCCTGGGCCACATAATCCGAGAGTTCCACCATGTCTCTTTTCATGTAGTCCAGGGAGCTGCATCTCAGGTCATTCACACCCACACTGACAATGAAATGTCATACTTGTACTTGTAGAGTGACCTGAGTGTGCGTGTCATGTGTCAGATTTTGGCACCTGATAGACAGCTGACTGTTACCTTCTCCTTACTCAACCTAGTGAGTGGGACATCAGTGTGCCTCACTATTGGGTCACCTATGATTATTGTATTGGGCAAGCTGTTTTGCCTTAGGGGCTTAGGTTGAGGGGCACACTGTGGAGGTGAGCTATGTGTCTTGTGGTTTGTGCTGTGTTGTGGTGGTCAAGTGCGTTGCTGCCTTGTAGGTCTCTGCTGTTTGGGTAGATTTCTATTGAGAGCCTCCGTAAAGGTGGGTGTGTGGTTTGTTTTTTTATGTGAGGGCTGTGATGGTGGGTGTTCTGGAGGGCTATGTGTTCTATGTGCTGTGGTGCAGGTGTTGACCTATTCTTCTTGACCAGTTATTCCGGTCTTGGCTGGAGAGTGCATGGCTTCCAGTTTGGAGATATAGGTGCATCTCTCACAAGTCTGAATGTGGGGAGGTAAGAGGAGAAGGTTGTCTGTGTACATGAGGCAGTTGCTACACTGCCTCAGAATGCCCAAGTTCACCAGGTTAATAGGAGAAAGCACAGGAAACTGACCTTTAGACATGCCAGGAGGGATGGTCATCATTACTAAGTACTGGAGCTATTTCCTTATAGGACGTCTAGTGCTGATAGCACTTATGTGTGCTACAATAATTGCTACAAAAAGCCTGATGAAGTGCTGATGAATAAGCTAATTAAAGCGCAAGAGAGAGGAGAAAGTTGAAAGGGATAAAAAAAACTGCCCAAACAGCCAATAAACTACAATTTCAGAGCCAGAAACCACTCCTCTTGTGGTAGATAGGCTACCTAGTGCTTACCACTCCCATTGATAAGCTGGAAGGCTTCCCTCTAACACAGAAGGGTCTGGGGAACTAAGAAACTTACAAAGTCCTGGATACAGCAAATCGGTATCTGGACTACTCTAGTAATAAGAAAGGTGGAAAACAAGCTTAGAACTTTTTTTTCAGAAAAAAACAGTTAACTTATAGCTGGAATTCCTCAAAAAGGTTTAAAATTGTGCAGCTGAAGTTTTGGATACTGCAGACCTGTACTGGGACTATGCTACTCAATTTTAAGGTTAAGAACTCAGTAAGAAAAAACTCACAGTGAAGCACAGATTAATCATTTATAGTCAAAAGAATAGCACTTGCAGTATGAAAAAAAATACAGTCAAACAGCAACAAAATGCAGCAAAATGCAGCCAAACAGCAATGAATTGCAGTAGATAGCAATGAAATATAGTTAATCAGTAAATTGCTTTAAAACAATAGCTCACAAATCACAACAGTAACAGACAGCACCAACAAAGCAGGGACTCAGTAGAACACTGTCATCAATTTAGTGAGGCTACCAACAAGCAGTAATAAATATGGCAAACAGCAAAATGAAGTAGAAAGAGGTACAGTTTTTTTTTTAATAATAGAAAGTGAAGAGACAGAAAATAATAAAATAATTCAAGGTTCAGAAGCTAAAGGGGTGGGCTTTTGCTAAATTCTCACTATAAACAGTAGAATGAGCTGATGTAATGTGACTGGGGGGAGTGTCCAGTATCAACTTTATACCAGAGCCAGGCAACTCAAAGCCACCAGGACTTAAGGCCACCACAACAACTGTACAGATTACAGAGATATGTATAAAGCAGAAGTGCAGAAGACAATTGAAAATAAACACTTATCTTTTTCAAATATCACAGCAGGGTAGCAGGCCAGTCTCTCTGCAGCTTAGAACAGCTTGAGCAAACAAGTAAATCTGATTTAAAACACTGGCTATTAAAGGCAGAGTAACAAAAAACAGCCCAATTATCCAATAAAAAAAACAGTTTTGCAGGAATGCCCTTAGCTAGATTAAACCAGTCTGATTTACTTTCTCTCACAAAGAAAACAGCTAGCCTCTCTAGACAAAGATTTCACTGCAAGCTGAAGGGGTCACAACAGTAATAGATACTCAGCTCTATCACACAACAAAAAGAAGACTAAAAATAGTTGCACCAATTGCAAAAACAGTGGTACAGATTCCACTGTTCCTTTCCTATTACTATGATATTAAATCATATTCACTGTGGCCTCCTGTTTATTTTTTTCATCATAACTGCACATGAAAGCTACTAACTCTGCATCTGCCTGACAAATTGCTAATAATATTTAATAATAATTGGGGAGTCCAGCCCTACTATGAGGCCAGTCAGAAGTGGAGTCCTAAAGGGATTGGTCTTGGGACAGCTCCTTTTTGGCATTTACTTCTCTGAAGTCAATGCCGGTGGTCTCTGGCTGACTAAATTTGCAGATGATTGTAATTTAGGAGCTGTCACTGAATCCCCCACTGACACAAATGTTCTCCAGGAAGGGCTGTCACAAACAATTGGTGTCAGAACCCTGGACTAAAACTAAATGCCAAGAAATGCATAATAGTATCCTTCAGGAAGTCAGCCATCTCTGGTAAGTACCATATTGATAACACACGCCTAAGAGCTGACAGTAGTCAGGGACTTGGGAACACACATAGACAATAATCCAGCCTTTGACTAGCACATGTCTACAGTAGTGAGGGAATCATTCTACGCAGTGCAACTTATAAACAAATTAGTAAAAACTGCAAGAAAATTCTACACAAGCTAGAGTTTTCATACCTTAAACTTTCTAGAATAGAGGCCATTGGATATATGCAAATGTCCCCTTAAAGACATCAAAAGTTTTGGTTATATGGCTTCTGAATGTCCTTGACTTTTTACTTTTTTCCTTATTAAGTCTTTATGGACAAATTCAGACCAAGAAAGCCAAATGCCATTAGGTGTGTAAATGCATGTTTTGGCCATCTTATAATCTCATCAGCACAGAATTAGCAGACTGTTTGGCTGTAGTCTAAAAACACAGGATCTTTAAACCCAGCAGATGACTATAACCATTAAGGTGTCTGCAAAATATCCCAACTAACAAACCAAACCAAAAAGTAAAGCGGTCACACATACAAACCAGTTAGTAAAAACTACAAGAAAAACCTAGCCAAGCTAGAGTTTTTACCATGTGATACCTTAAACCTCCTGGAATAGAGGCCCATGGGATATATGTAAATGACTTCTTAAGGACATCAAGAGTTTCAGCTATATGGCTTCTGAATGTCCATGACTTTTTACTGGTTTGTCTGTGTGACCTTTTTACCTTTTGGTTTTGTTTGTTAGTTGGGATATTTTGGAGACACCTCAATAGTTATGGAAATCAACTGGGCTTAAAGACCCTGTGTTTCTAGAGTGTAGCCAAACAGTCTGCTTATGCTGTGCTGATGAGGTCATAAGAAAGCAGAAATATGCATGTCCATAGCTAGTGCCATTTGGCTTTGTTGGCCTGATTTTATCCATAAAGACTTAAAAAGGAAAAAGTCATGGACTCAGGCTTGGTAAAGGGTACTTTAGCTTACAATGCAAAGTTGGAATATTTATTTATTTATTTGTTGTTACTATGTTAATAGGTAAACAAAGCTTTATGTACCCCAGGATACAGCACTGATCTGCATGGGTTATTTTTTAGACCCAGCCCAAGAATTCTCTGTGATTAAATGACTTGCTAAGAGTAGGTAAATAGAAATTGAGGGTCTTGAGCCCTGAGCTGCAAGGAGCATCTTGTTAACAGCCGATAAACGTAATCCTTTGTACCCAATGCCAGCCTCCTTCTTGAAATGGCATAGCAGACCTTCTGCAAGCTATTTAGTTAGTTAGTGTTGATCAATATATGTCTATATACCTTTACAAAGCTATCCAAGGGCTTGCACAAGTGTACAAATACTGAGCACGTGTGAGCCTGACTGCCATTGTGTAGTTAGCCATTGAGATGTAAGCATGCATACTTGTAAGCTCTGTTAACTAGTTCGTTCATATTTAAAGATGCTGCTATCCATCCTGATTTGCTTGTATATATTAAAGCATCTGAATAAAACCCCAAACCTCCTTGTTTTATGTATTAGAGACAAATGAGTGACATGGTGCCAGACGTGGCATGTCTAAAGGACATGGTATCAGAACCGGTATATCTAAAAGGACATGAAGTCAGAAGAAGCATATTGAAGGGGCATGAGGTCAGAAACAGTGAGTTAAGGCACTTATTTAGATCCTGGTGGAATATAAAGGAGTGGATCATTTCCAAAATGTGTATATTTTGCAAAACAAGTCAGAAACAAATTTTAGATATTAAAACTTACTCTGCACTATTTCTTTTCACATAATATGAAAAGGGGCATACAGAACATTCTAAATAATTTTGTATAAACCAACATGTACAATATTGATAAAAGTATTCTAATTACTATGGAAAATGAAATAATGTTCAACTTGCATGAAATTAATAAAATAAAAGAAAACGACCGCATTTTTGTAAAGCATATGCATTTCTGTATTAAGCCAAGATTTATTTTTTTTTATTTTATTTATTTTACATTTGTTAACCGGGCTAGTCCAGCTGGATACAAGTCCATTTTCAGTGGAGGCCCGAGGAGAAAAGCTCCGCTATCTACTACATGGTCACAAAAACAGTACATACAAAAATATCACAATGGTTATAAGTCAAGTATGCATATAAGTCACAAGTAAGAAAGGCAGTAGCAACAATTTCAGGAAGTTTATAAAGAAGGGGATAGAAAGACAAGGTAATTATTTAAGTACAGAAGTGGTAAGAGAAGGGAGAGAAGAATTAAGTTTTGAGTTATAAGAGAAGTATTGTTATTAAGTTGACAGGAAAAAGAAAATAAATTGAAGAAATATATTTGGAAGAATCTATGCGGATTGAAGGAGGAGAATAGAAGGTATCCAAGTTATCACAAGGAGTTATCATTGAAGGAAGGAGAATAGAAGATATCCGAGTTATCACAAGCATATAAAGTGTTCACATTTGTGCAGTATTACAGTAAAGCTCTTTTACAAAGTACAGCCATTACAAGGCATATTTCTCAAAGTACAGCCATTACAAGGCATATTTCACAGAATACAGCCATTACAGAGCATATTTTCGCAAAGTACAATATTTCGAAGAGTTTATTGTGCATTTGAATGTTATTATAAGCTCACAGCACTGTTTGCTTGTACATAATTACAAGGGCCATATTTTCAGCGTGTTTGTATATACTTTGTGGGCATGACAGATGGATTTCAAAAATCCAGTGCACTTGTGCTTGACAGTAATATTGCTGAGACCTGGAGAGTGTTTGAGCAAGAGTATGACATTTTCATACAGGCTGTATTTTCTGATAAAGATGACTGTACAAAGGCATTTATTCTGTTTAATTTAGCTGGGTCAGAAGCCATAGAAAGGGAGTGTTCATTTGTGTATGCACCTGCTATCTATACAGGAGAGGGGGGAAACCATCATATTGTTGTGCTGGCTAAGTCAAGGGAGGACCCTGACTGCTTGAAATGTAAATTTAATGACATGTGTAACCCCCAGACAAATGTTACGATGGAAAGGCAACTATTTTACACAAGGGATCAAAAGCCTGGTGAAACTTTTGCAGCATATATAACTGACCTGGGAAATAAGGCTAAAACTTGCAGACTTGGTGACTTAAAGAATGAGTTGATAAAGGACAGACTTGTGTGTGGAATAAAAGATGATGCTGAGCAGCCATGTGCTCTGGATTGTGTGGAATGCTCCACATTTGTGATCGAATAAGCCCACTGTTCCGCAGTTCCGCAATTAGCAGCCATTGCTCCTCTTTGTGACTTTTGACTGGCTTGTATATGACAGTTATAGCTAATCTGTATCGCACTATACAAGCCAGTCAAGTAATTTACATCTTTAAGAAAGTGAGTGAACATTTTTGTGCCTAACAATGAAATTCTTCCTCCCCTTACATGCTCAGTGCTGCCCTCCCTGCTGCCTACGTTCCATTCAGGAAAACCTGTGCTCTGATGGCCAAGGGAACACCCCTTTTTTATTGTATGCTCAGATGTCCAGGAATTAGTTTTATTGGATGCGAGCGAGCATCTTAAACTAATGAGCATAATCGCAACACATTTGTCAAGTTTTGCTGCTAACAACTGAATTCTTTCGAACTGCCTTTTTAACTGGAACACTTATTTCACTAACGTAAGTTAAATTAAAAATCAGAAATAGTTATTTTGCCAGCATAAATCTACATAGATCATCTAAAAAGCAAATAAGATAGCTAAAATACTTCTCGTTCAAATGTAAATGGTCTCAGACTGTAAATTACAAATTTAAAGTAAAAAAAAATATGTTCAAGCTTGTTTTCAAAAAGAGAGAGTTTCAGAATATTAAATGCTGACACATTACACTAGTATTAATATGCTGAGCATGCCCTAGAAAATATATAAACTGATGCTAGGTCAAATGCAAGAGAAAGGGACTTTACACTATTACTAAGAAGTTCAACCTTATTGTACCTAATAACAAGCAATGATCACAGCCAACACATTAAATGTTGAATGTGGCAATAAAACCTAGAGTGTGAGCATTATTAATATGGAAGTCACTTTACACTTTCATAGGTTCATAGGTTCATAGGTTCATACTAGGCTATCTGCCCTGGGGCAATTATAAGCCTAGCCCGATTCTGTATGGCTTATGCCACCCCTTGATTTGAGTATACTGTGCCCTTTTTAAGGATTAGTTTACTGTGCCTCTGTCTAATAGTGACACGGGAGTAATCCCTGGGACAAACCTATGATCCCCCATCCACCTATCGAGATTCTTCTTGAAGAGATTCACTGAGGTGCTCTGCCTCACATGAACTGGAATTCTATTCCAGAGCGAAGGGAGCCTCTGGGTTATGAACCTGTCCCTCCAGCAAGTTCTATTTATTTCTGTGCTGAAGTTCAAGTCCCTCGAGTGTGGCTCTAAGGGATTTAGATTTACTGAGGTGGAGCATGTCCATTAATTCTGGATTTGACATAGCTTTGTATGTCAGGCATAGATCGCCTCGAAGTAGGCAGTATGCAACTGAGTAGAGCTGGAGTTTTTTTAACCGAGCAGCATATGGCATCTGTTTGAGACCCTTGATCCTCTTGGTGAGATACTTTTGGGGTCTCTCTAATTGCTGCAGGTGTCGGGTAAGGTACATCCCAAAAGGGGCATTGTATTCTATGATGGGCCTGATGAGGGATGAATAAAGGGGCACGATTACCTCTCTTGATCTAGATGTGAAACCCTTCATGATGAGGTGGGCTATGTAGAAGGTCTTTCTAACCACTTTGGCAATGTGGTTTTCAAAGGAGAAATTGCTATCAACTTGGGTCCCCAGGTCCCTAATAACTTTCTCTGTATTTAATGGGTTTCCGCCTATGTGGTAATTTGTGGGCACATTGTTTTTGCCAAAGGGTATGACTATACATTTTTTGGCATTTAGCTTTAAACCATGGCACTGGCACCAGTTATCTGTCTCTGTGAGACCTTTTTGAAGGATGTTTGTGTCAGCTGGAGAGTCGATTATGGCACCCAGTTTGCAGTCGTCTGCAAACTTGGTGAGCCATAGTCCTTCCACGTTTGCCTGTACCTCAGAAAAGTATATACTGAACAAGAGTGGTCCCAGGACAGAACCCTGTGGGATGCCACTTGTGACCGGTTTCGAGTCTGACATGGCTCCAGCAACTCTCACCCATCTTTTGACATAGGGGTCTATATTTAAGCTGGATAGCTTATCTATGATGCCCGAGTGGGGTATTGTGTCAAATGCCTTTGCAAGGTCCAGATAGGCTGTGTGGACTACCTTCCCTTCATCTATGGCTTTGGTGACTGTTTCGAAGAAGTCAACCAGGTTCAAAAGGCAGGATCTGCCCTTGACAAAGCCGAACTGGGTAAAATCTAGTGTCTGTAGGTCCCCACTGTCTTTGCTTATGAGCTCCATGATGATCCTCTCCATAGCCTTGCAGACTAAGCTAGTCAGGCTTATGGGGCGATAGTTTCCAGGGTCCATAGAGGCTCCACCTTTGTGGAGTGGCACCACTGTTGCTGTACGCCATTCTGTGGGCACATATCCTGTAGTGAGGCTGAGACTGTATAGCTGTTTTATTTGAGGGATTAGTTCCTCTTGGAGTTCATGTAGGACGCAACCTGGGACGCCATCTGGTCCCATGGAAGCAGTGTTTTTTTGCTTTGGAGAGGGCAGCCTTCACCTGAGCATCAGAGATGTTTGGGAGGCAGCCCTCTGCCGGGATAGATACTTGCTCTTTTGGGGGTGGAGAAGTTTGCACTGAACCTGTCTGCCAGGATATTAGCGATGTCTGTGGGTTCAGTGTATTTTTGTCGTTTAGAATCAACTCAGAACAAGTCTGGGAGTTGCATCCCAGGTTCCTAACATAACTGAAAAAAGCCTTATGATTGTCTTTAGTGTCCTGTGCAATTTTTCTCTCGAAGCTGGCTTTGGAGGATTTTATGAGGGATCGTAATTTTTTGCTAGTACTGATCAGAGATGCCTTCCCTATTAGGGATTTTGCTCTGTCATGTAGTAGCTTCCTCCTTCTGTTGTACAGTTTATTTATGGCAGGGGTCCACCAGACTGGATGCCTGCCTTTGGATGATTGGGTCTTGGTTTTGTTTGGGATAGCATGATCCATGCATTCCTGGAGATGTCCGTAGAATGCGTTTATATAGGATTCTGCAGTTTGGGCGTAGTTTCCACTGGCCCTGGGGCCTTGAAGGATTCCACTTCGGCTTTGAGAAGTCAGAAGTTCGGCGTTGGGAAGTTTTTCAATGTGGGTTTCTGGGCGCAGGGTGGGGTCGGGATGAGGACATCCAGTGAAATTAATTTATGGTCTGATCTTACCAATGAGGGATATACTTCTGGTGTGGAGCATAGAGTCCCCATGTTGGTAATGATCAGGTCTAGTATGTTGTCCCCTCTTGTGGGAGTGGTGACTAGTTGTTCCATAGCATTTGAGTTTATAATTTCCAGGAACCTTTGGGCTAAGGTGCTGGGGCTTGAGTAGTGCTCCCAGTCAATGTTTGGGTAGTTGAAGTCACCCAATATAATGGTGTTCGGAGAGATCTTCATGTTCTCCAATGTTTTCAGGAAAGCCGAGTGGGATTCCTGACTTTGAGAGGGTGGTCTGTAGGATGCTATAAACTGAAAAGCAGTCTTGCCCACTGTTAGTTGCACATGGATGGTCTCCGATACTTCATGCAATGCCACTAACCTGGAGGTGTGGATATCCTTGATAAATATGGAAACTCCCCTCCTTTTGTGGTTCGGTCCAGGTTTTGGGGTGAAAAGCATGATATGAGGTATAGCCTGGTAGTGCTGGGGTGCTCTCTGGAGCCTTGAACCAGGTTTCTGTCACTGCACAGATATCGATGTTCTCCATACTGAGGAGAGCTTCGAGTGCGTGCATCTTGAGGTTAAGACTTCTGGCGTTAAGCAGCATTACCCTTAGTTTCTTGTTCCTTGTGCTGTCTATGGGAGTGGGTTTGACTTTTGAGCCTTGCCTAAAAAAGGCACTATGGGGGTGGCAAGAGCCTTTGCCAATATCCGAAAGCCCAGTGGTGACAGGTGCAAGCCGTCCCTAGCGAAGCAATGTGGCTTGTCGAGCATGTCATCCCAGGCTGACAGACACTGGATCCCCTTTGAATGACACCAAAATTTTAGCCAATTGTTAAAATCGATCATTTTGTCTTTGTACTGTGGCATCATTCTAGGTGAGGGTAAGATGCTGCTCAAGGTCAGGGTCATACCAGCCTGGGCTACATGATCAGAGAGCTCCTCTATGTCTCTTTTCATGTAGTCCAGGGAGGTACGTCTCAGGTCATTCACACCAGCATGTACAATGACTGAGTCATATTTGTATTTGCTTTGGCGTGACCTGAGTGCTTGCGTTATGTGGCGGATCCTAGAACCCGACAGGCAGCTCACTGTGACCTTCTCTTTATTCAGCCTGGTGAGTGGGACATCAGTGTGTCTGACAATAGAGTCACCTATTACAAGAGTATCAGGTGTGTTATTCAGCCTTAAGGGCTGTGGCTGCTTGGCACACTGACTTTGTGGGCTATGTGTTGTGCGTGTTTTGTTTTGAGGTAGCGTTTGCTTGGATGTCTGCTTTGGAGGTCTCTGTTGCTTAGGTAGATTTTTATTTAGAGCCTCCGCGTATGTTTTTGTGTATTTATGTGTTTGGTTCGCTGATGTGGTGGGACTATGTGATACTGGAATTGTGTTGTGTGAAGTTACCTTCCCCTCCTGACTGGTTACACCAGTTTTGAGATGAGAGAGCTCAGCCTCCAATTTGGCTAAATAGTTGCATCTCTCACACATATTTGAACCTGTTTGGAGGAGAGGGTTGTCCGTGTACATGAGACAGTTGTAACATTGCCTCAAAATTCCCAGATTCACCTGCTGGACTGGAGAGGAAACCATTGACTGACCTTTGGACATGCTAGAGTAATATAGGGAAACTGAATTTAAGACGGACCGATAGAGGACAGGGTAATCGTAGAGAGTATAAGAGTAAGTAGTGCTTATGGTTTAATAGTGCTAACTTGTAGGATTACTTAATTGGACCAGTGAAGGGCCTTAGAATGAGAATATGGTGTTTAAATTGAGAGATAGAGCAGTTCTAAGGGAAAAAGTGAAGAGCAGACTTTGTGGAGCCAGGAATAGTTTAAACCCAATTAGGCTGCCGCTGTTGCGCTATGCACAAAAACACGCAAAACCATGCAAAAGGGGGTTTTAAGAGAGGAAGATGAAGGAGTTAGAAATTGACCCAAAATGGCCAATAAAACTACAGTTTCAAGTCAGTAACCACTCCCACAGGGGCAGGCAGGCTGCTCAATGTTTTTCACTGCCACTGATCAACAGAGACTTCCCTTTAGCCCAAGCAAAAAATGGCCTCCAAGAAACTTACAAACAGTTCAAGAACAGCAAGCCTGTAACTGAACTTTTTTAAATCTCAGAAAAGTGGGAAAAAAGCAAGATTTTTTTGTTTTTTTGTTTTTTTCAGAGATAGCAGAGGTTCACACGTATCAACAAGTTATAGCAGTGCAGTAAATGACCCCACACAAGAGTGCTAGGCCAAAGACAGATAAAATGCAAGTTTTGAGAAAAAAACGATTTTAAAAATAAGTGCAAACAGGAAATTCAGTAAACAGCTCTAGGTTGTGCTCTAAATACAGATACTAATGCAGAAATCAAGTTTAACAAGCCAGAAAATGCTCAAAATAGGCGGCTATGCAGAAAAACTTAGCAAATAAACAGAGGAAAAATACTTAAAATCTCAAAAGTGGCTCCTTTCTTCTCTCAGCGTTTTCTCCTCTTGGATTCATGTTTATGGCTGCCATTCCTAAGGAACGAGGTAATATTTTTAAATTAAGCAAGACACAAAAATAATCACACAAATTTCTTTGTATACATTTTACATTTGTGATAAACCCTGGTTAGTTTCATTTAAGATTTGTCAAGGCTTCAAGGTCAGTATAATACAATAATGGAAATGCAAAACTTACTGGCAAGCTTTAGAGTTTAAATAATGTATGAGTTTCCCTGAAAAATGACATCCTAGACAGAGTCAAAGAACCACACCAGGTTTGCCAGTGCCACATTCTATTGACAGAACAAATAGCAAGAATAAGTATCCTTGATTATTTCTGGATTTATCTCTGATTCATTGAGAGCCTGGCTGGTGACTTTTGGAGAAAAGGTGGTGCATTATGTTTAATAATAAGTTATAAACTTTTTATTTTAGAAAGTGTGTATTAATTCACATTCTCTTATTCTGTCAATGCTCAAGGTAATGGTAGCAGTATTTTAAAAGTGTCCCTGACTAATTAATTGTCCCTGATTCTGCTTACAAATGAGAGCAGCTCTAGTAGGCACAATGATAAAGCTCATGTTGATAGTATGCAGCATGTGGTTAAAAGAAACAGGCCCAAGCACATGGCAGCTGTAACCCCTGCAGCACTCACTGATAGACCCCAGCACATTCTACCAGATTCCAGACTTTGCACAATCTCAGTGATGCATAAGAATGAGTCAGCAAACTCAAAGCATGGGGCCCGACCTAGTTTCATTGCCAACTGTCATAATTGTGGTGGTAATCATGAATCTAAAAGGGAAAAGTGTTTAGCTTTTGGTCAACAATGCCACAAATGCAATAAATGGAATCATTTTGAAAGATTTTGTAAATCAAAAGGTCTACATTCTTTCATCGAAAGGGACCTTTTTAAGAAACGAGTTGATCAATTAGAAAGCTATGGAGTAGGATTGCTGCCCACTCTTTATAGTGATGGTGTGTCAGTGCTTCATGAGACAGTCAATGCAGTATATTTAAGAAAAAAGAATGAAGTATTTTGTACTGTTCGGATAAATGGCAAACCCACAGAGGTCAAAGTTGACACAGGTTCTAAGTGCAATGTTATGCCTGCAGAGACATTTGCTAGAGTGTGTAAAGGTGAAAGGCTTAATTTGACACGGTGTACAAAACTTGTTGCTTATAGAAGTGATGAAATTCAAACCAAAGGCTCAGTAGTGCTTTCCTGTTACTTCCAGCAGAGTGGAAGAAGCTACGACTTGTTATTTTATGTGGTCAAGAGACATATCCAGTCATTTTTAGGGCTCAGAGACAGTTTGAAAATGGAACTACTTTAATTTAATAAGGAAGTCCACCATGTTAGCTTAAAAGACCACTACTCTAATTTTGCCCAGCACATTTTTTCTACTTATGTAGATCTGTTCAAAGACAAACTAGGCAAACTTCCAGTTGTGTACTCCATGAAGTTAAACCCAGAGGTCAGTCCAGTCATCAGGCCAGCACGTAAAGTTCCAATAACCATGCAGAACAGAGTCAAAGCCGAGGTGGATTAAATGGTGTGACATGGTGTGATTTGTCCAGTTGAAACTCCAACAGAATAGGTATCTTCCATGGTGGTAGCTCATAAGAAAAGCTCAGATGACATCAGAATATGTATTGACCCACGAGATTTAAATGAAGCTCTAAAAAGACCTCATCATCCAACGTGCACAGTTGAAGACGTCACAGCCTTGATGCCAAATTCCACTATTTTTTTCATCTTAGATGCAAAAAGTTCATTTTGGCAAATTCAGCTTGACAAAAAATCTTCGTTGCTCACTACATTCAGTACTCCACTTGGAAGGTACAGATTTTTGAGAATGCCATTTGGGATAAATTCTGTGAGTGAAGTCTTTCAGCTTGCAATGGAGCAAATTTTTTCTGGGTATTCTTGTGCTATCATAGTAGACGACATACTAGTAGGAGGTCATGATGAAGCAGAGCATGACAGAAACCTCAGTAAGGTTCTAGAAAGGGCACATCAAGTGAATTTTAAGCTCAATCCACACAAATGCAAGTTTAGGCTACAAGAAGTCCCTTATGTTGGTCATTTATTTATGAGTACAGGCCTATGACCAGACCCTTCAAACAAACAGCCATTCTCGAGATGCCAACTCCAGAAAATGTTCAAGCCCTGAAATGTTTTCTTGGCATGGTCAACTACCTAGGCAAGTTCATTCCAGACATGAGCCAACTTTCAGCACCAGAGAGCTGACACGTAAAGATGTATCCTGGTCTTGGTTAGAGCAACACCAAAGAGCATTTGATGTCCTGAAACAGAGAATTGCAACTCCACCAACTCTAAGATATTGTGATGCTCACAAACCAGTTACACTTTCCTATGATACTTCGAAATTTGGTCTTGGTGCAGTCATGCATTCTACAAGAGGATTAACCGGTTGCCTATGCATTGAGAACTCTTACCCAAACTGAAATGCAGTATGGCCAGATCAAGAAAGAGCTTTTGGCAATTGTGTTTGCATGTTCGAAGTTCCATGATTATGTTTATGATAGACCTATCCAGATCGAAACAGACCACCAACCTCTAGTCACAATCTTGAAAAAGACTATGCATTCAGCTCCAACCAGACTCCAACGTATGATGCTGAGATTGCAAAAGTACAATTTCAATCTTGTCTACAAGAAAGGCAAACTTCTTTATCTTGCTGATAAGTTATCCAGATCACCCAGAAATACCACTGAACAGAATGACAATCAAGGTTCTCATTTGATTGATGATTTTGACGTCATGGATGTGAGAAATTTTTCTTCCACACATCTTGATGAGCTGAGAGATCACACAGCCACAGATCCAGTTTTACAAATGTTCAACCACTTTATCAATCATGGATAGCTGTCAAAGCAATCTGGTTTACCTCAAGAAGTGAAACTTTATTTTCCTTACAGAGATGAGATTTTGTCTGACAAAGGTATCATAATGAAATGTCCAAAAGTAATTGATCCAAAGTCCTTGCGACAAGAGTTCATTACTGTCTTGCATCATGGTCACCCAAGAACCAAATCTACTAAAAGAAGGGAGAGAGGACTAGTATTTTGAAATTTTTTGTCACAAGAAATTGAGAGAGCACTTTCATCTTGCTCCATGTGTAATAGTACAAAGCCACATCAACAGAAAGAATGACTTCAGCTTAACTAGATTCAGGAACTACCTTGGTCGATAGTAGCCACAGATATCTTCGACTGGAATGGTCAACATTATTTGGTGTTAGTAGACTCTTACTCCAGTTGGTTAGAGGTTGACCTACTTCCTAACCTAGCATCCAGTACTGTCATTACTAAGATGAAACATCATTTTGCTGTACATGGTAGTCCACACAAAGTTATTTGTGACAGTGGCACATAGTTCACAAGCCAACAGTTCAAAAGATTTGCTGAAGAATGGGACTTAACTCATGTCACAAGTAGTCCAGAGTACCCGCAGTTAAATGGTTTGGCAGAACGTGCAGTGCAAAGTGCAAAACAGTTACTTGAGAAGTCAAAATGAGACAATAGTGATGTTTTCCTGAATCTCTTGATTCTCAGAAATATTCCTCATGATAAACATCTTGGCTCACATGCTGAGAGACTTCTGCTTAAACAAACCAGAACCACATTTCCAATCAGTAGTCAATTGTTGGTTCCATTTGTCAAGAACAACAGATTAGTGAAAGCCAATCTGTTGAAGTGTCTATCCCAGAAGTCCTATTACAATAAGACCAACAAAACGCTCAATCCATTATGAGAGGAGAGTGGTAAGGATGCAAACATCCAGAGGTTATGATCGGATTGGTGTCATAAAGAATATTGGTCCAGAGCCGAGATCGTACATTGAGGATTCAGAAGGAGCAACTTTTAGGTGGCACTGGAAACATTTGAGACCACTGTTTGAGCCTATACCACAGTAGAAAGCCTGTGAGAAAGACTCTTTATATCAGAGTGTGTTGTCCGGTGTTCCAATTCTAGAGGAAGTTCCAGAGGACATTCCTGTTCCTGTGATGAATCCAGAAGTTCCTAATATGTGTTGTGCACTGCAGACTGTCCATGTTGCTAAATTTAGTCCCAACTCTTATTATACGAGATATGGTCGAATCTCTAAACCCCATAGCAGATATGAAACAACTTGGACATGAACATTATGTTTTGTTTCCAGTCAATATACTAATACATGCCTAGCTCTAACATTGTTTTGTATAAAGGGCAATCTTTTTAAAAGGGAGGATGTATATCAATATGTGTGTATATACCTTTAAGAAACTATCCAAGGGCTTGCACAAGTGTATAAATACTGAGCATGTGCGAGCCTAACTGCTATTTTGTAGTTAGCCGTTGAGATGTGAGCATGTATGTTTGTAAGCTCGGTTTGTTAACTAGTTCATTCGTATTTAAAGATGCTATTATCCATACTGATGTGTTTGTATGTATTAAAGCATCTGAATGAAACCCCAAGCCTTCTTGTTTTATGTATTAGAGACGAACGGTTGACAGTTATTTATTTATTTTTGGTGGGGGGGCTGTTTCCACTAAACATGTTCCATGCTATAAAATATATTTTTTTTCTCTTAAAAGTCAAAAAGTGTTAACTTAGAATGCAACTAGAAAATATAGCTATCCTGAAAGATACTTTCTATATAAAAAAGTCTTGTATAGTGCTGCATATTGCAAGTTTTACTTTAAAAATGAAATCTTTAAACGGCATTAAATCTTTGCAGATTTCTTCTGTGTTGTACTGTTTGGAGGACATTCACTTTAACCTGGTTGTGAGAAAGTATTTTCTTCACAGAAAGTTGCCATTGAAATAGACTGCAGTGGTTGTGAATCTGCAGGGGCCTTCAAGAGAGCAGGGAAAAGAGAAAGCATTCCTCTCAACTGTACAGATTTTCGCCTCTTATTTTTAGTCTAATCCTCATAAAAATTGTGCTTTTTGACAAATCACTGGGATGATCTAAGGATTAACATCACTAAATAATTTGAGTTTCAGCCTTCATGTACTTCGGAAAATACTAACACAAATTCTGTTATTAAAGCAGCTTTCTAAGTTTATAAGAGTAATATTTAAAATGTTTCCCTATTTCTGGGCCTTTGTTCCCCTATTATGTCAGGCTTTGTTCAGATTTCTTGCACTAAGAGGTTGAGAGGGATGACTGAAGGGTTGGGCAACTTTGGACTGGAGTTAGCAGCACCTTTATATTACCCATCCAGGTGGGCATACCAGGTACATAAATTATCTCCTTATGCGGTCACTTTAGGTATTAAAAGGAATACAATAATTTATTGATTGATTGATTGATTGCATTTTCCTCACTAGGAAGAGTCCACTAAGTACATGGCCTTTTTCTGGGCAGGCATGAAGTATTAGACAAAGTGGCAGACATCTAAAAGGGATTCTTAAAAAAAACCCTTACTCTTTTTTTGAAAAGTGCGATGGAGTTTTTAACTGCCATATGAACTACTTTAAGTCCATGCCTTAATACACTATAATACAGCATGACACAATACAATACAGTATGGTTAAATACAGCTTAGTACAGTAAAGCTTGATACAGGAACAATATTATAAGAACTGACATTGAGCAGTAGGCAAAAATAGCACTGCACAATATTCTAAGCATAATGTATAACAAATAATACCAAGATTCCAATGGCACAAAACAGTAATCAATGTATCTATAGCAAGCTCAGACTCCACAGTATAAATAGAGTGCAGAAAATTACATGTATTACAGCAAAGTATAAGCCAAACAGGCATTTAAATACAACATGCACAGAAGTATGGAAGTACAGTGTGACTGACTTGTTAACAAATAACACAGTGAATACTGTCACAGCAACAATGCAGTATAGCAGAGTACTAAAACAATTATCCATAACTGAGAAGTACTCATCAGGGTAGCAAACAGTAACAGTGCTAAATCCAGTGTAACTAATAGACAGATAATGTCACAAGCTGCCTTCACATAACTAAGCATGACAAGGCACAGACAAACACAAGACATTATTGCCCTGAATACACCACAGTACAACAATAATCTTCTTCTTCTTCTTTCGGCATTTCCCGGTTAGGGGTCACCACAGCAGATCACCTATCCGCTCATGATTGGCAGTGGAGTTTTACAATGTCAAGTTGCCAGCCTGGCACCCAACCTTCCACGGAAGGCACACACATGCACACACTCACGCCTAGGGCCAATTTATAGTGTCCAATCTACCTACAGCATGTTTTTGGGATGTGGGAGGAAATCAGGAGCACCCGCATGAAAATCACGCGACCACAGAGAGGACATGCAGATAACCATGCTAAATTCAGTTTTTCCAGTTGACAGGTAGTAGTAGTGCAAACTACTTACATATGCAACCAAGCCAACCAAGTAGAAGCAGTCACAGGTAAGTACTAGACTGTATAGCCCCAGGAACAAGGTGATTGGAATAAGGTAATTATACTTCAAGAGTACAATATCACTGAGCACAACTTGAGTATATACTCACTCTCTAAGGGAGAGATAAAAGCATCAGAGGGAATACAAAGAAAATACAGGAAGAGAATTAATGAGACAAAAGGCCTTACTTATACACAGAGACTGAAGTATATTAACTTACATGCTATTTTATACGTAAGAAGAAAATTATGTTCAGCTTACAAGGGAGTGAGCAGTTCAGCTTTAAGAAAGGAATTAAACATCAAATTAGTCACTCAGTATACAAGTATAAGAGACAGAAGGCCATGTTTCAAAATATGAAGGAATAAAGTTATTCAAACAGATTCTTATATAACACATATGATTCCAAAACTATGGAAACAAATACCTGTTGAAATAAAATACACCACTTCCATATTAACATTTATGATACAAAATGATAATTACATAGGAAATAACAAGTATATTCCTGGACTGAGTGAGTCTGTAATGTTAACGGTGTAACTGACCACTTGCAGCATACACTGAAATATGAGAAAATAAATAATTTCATAAGTTTGGAAATTTAAAGAACACAGCCAGCACTTGGAGAGTTGGTTAGACCAGCTTTTTATTCATAAAATAGCAAGACAAACTGTTTTCGGCATAGACACCAAAGCCTTCATCAGTGTGAACAGAGCTAACACCAAATCCTATTTATATACACTCAAACCAACAAACAGTGATTGTAATTGGCTGATCATAATTGACCATTAAGTCCAGGCGGGAACAAACCCCCAGTCTGACTATCCATTTTTTCTCTTTGTTATCTAAAATTGTATGCCAGCCAATAACATTGTTTCTTTTGCCCTTAATAATATCAATAATGTTAAACCTAAACCTGGCAGATGGATGTAACAAAACATGCTTATACAAAGCATTGCTTGTCCTTTGATGTTTAATGTCACTAAGATGATGACTAACCCAAAATTTGAAAGGTTTAGATGTTTGGCCCACATAAAAAGCACCACAGGAACAGGTGGCAAGATACACCACCCAATCCGAAGAACAGTTAGCAAAAAAACAAATATCGTATACCCTAGCTGTGTTACGAGTGGTGAAACTGCTAATTCTATTAATACTACTACAGTGGACACAATGGCCACATGGATAGCATCCAATAGCAGCCTCCCCTGTGAGTGTTATCTGTGTTAACTCTCTATCCCTGGTTAATCGGTGCTTATAGTGATTGAGATATGCACCCACTGTTTTGCCTCTCCTAAAACCAAAATGGCACCTGTCATGAACCAAGTGCCCCAGTTTATAATCCGCCTGCAGTATGTTCCAGTTACGATGAATAACCTGACAAAACATGTCCATATTCCTGCCATACGTAGTAGCAAACCTGAGCTGGGTAGAAGCATTTCTAGATTTGGTCTTGTATTTCATTAGTTCCGACCTATCCTCCCCAGATACCCGATGGCAAGCCATAGTAATAGTCCCAGGCTTGTAGCCCCTACGTTTAAATCTCTGAACCATATCCTTCCTGGAGTTTTCATATTGTGTAACATCAGAACGTATCCATTTGAGCCTAATGAATTGTGATTTGGGAATGTTGCGTGTAACATGTGGTGGGTGAAAGCTGGTAGCATGTAATGTTGAATTATATTCGGGGAATTTACAGAAGACCTGAGTATTAAGGGTGCCATCCAAATTCTTAGTGATCAAAACATCCAAGAAAGTTATCTGTTTTTGATCATGATGACATGTAAATTGTAAACCCCACTTATCATTCATATATTGAATGAACTCATTAAGTTATTCCAAATCACCCCTCTAAATCAACGAACAATCATCCAAATAACGACGCCAGATGTCCATCTCGGGTAAGTATATATTATGAAGAGGATCATAGAGTAATTGTTGTTCCAAATAAGCCATAAACAGATCTGCATATATGGGGGTAAAAGATGCCCCCATGGCTGTACCCCGAGTCTGCCAGAAACATTCCTCCTGACAATAAAAAATGTTCATGGTTAGAACTCTTTCAGTAAGCCCAATGAGAAAGGTATTAAAACTAGGTGGATATAGTTCAGGGATCTGTAACCAATATTCTACAGCCATAAGACTCACCCAGTGTGGAATATTAGTGGAAAGGGCTGTAACGTCTAATGTGCATAAATACCATTCTGGTTCTGTTTGTGCATCAGATAGAGACTGCAAGAATTCTGTTGTATTTTGTATTCTTGCTCGGACATGTTTTAACAAGGGTCGCAAGATCTACATGAACAGTATGGTAAGGGTATTCCTAAAACACATAATCTTTCTAATCATGAATGGGAAGCTTTGCAGGAGCTTATGAATAATACTGACATTGTAGTGTTGCCTGATGACAAGGGTGGGGCAGTGGTGGTAATGGACTCATGCCAATACAATACTGAAGCCTTTAGATAACTTGGAGATCGACGATACTATATGCGCATGTCTCTTGACCCCAGTTCTTCTTTCAAGAAACAAATCGATACCTTTATTAATTTGGCAGTCGAGGAGGGCATTATTTCCCAAGGAACTGCTGAACATCTGATGGTGACGGACCCCGGCAGACAATACCTTTATTTGCTACCAAAGATTCATAAATCTTTAATGAATCCACCAGGTAGACCCATTGTCTCAGGGAGGGGTTCCCTCACTGAGCCCTTGTCAGTTTTTCTTACTAAGTATCTGCGACCCTTGTTAAAACATGTCCGAGCAAGAATACAAAATACAACAGAATTCTTGCAGTCTCTATTCTACCAGAATGGTATTTATGCACATTAGATGTTACAGCCCTTTACACTAATATTCCACACTGGGCAGGTCTCATGGCTGTGGAATATTGGTTACAGATCTCTGAACTATATCCACCTGGTTTTAATACCTTTCTCATTGGGCTTACTGAAAGAGTTCTAACCATGAACATTTTTTATTATCAGGAGGAATGTTTCTGGCAGACACAGGGTACAGCCATGGGGGCATCTTTTGCCCCCATATATGCAGATCTGTTTATGGCTTATTTGGAACAACAATTAATCTATGATCCTCTTCATAATATATGCTTACCCGAGATGGACATCTGGCGTCATTATTTGGATGATTGTTGGTTGATTTAGAGGGGTGATTTGGAATACCTTAATGAGTTCATTCAATATATGAATGATAAGTGGGGTTTACAATTTACATATCATCATGATCAAAAACATATAACTTTCTTGGATGTTTTGATCACTAAGAATTTGGATGGCACTCTTGATACTCAAGTTTTCTGTAAATTCCCCGAATATAATTCTATATTACATGCTACCAGCTTTCACCCGCCCCATGTTACATGCAACATTCCCAAATCAGAGTTCATTAGGCTCAAACGGATATGTTCTGATGCTACACAATATGAGAACTCCAGGAAGGATATGGTTCAGAGATTTAAACGTAGGGGCTACAAGCCTGGGACTATTACTATGGCTTGCCATCAGGCATCTGGGAAGGATAGGTCGGAACTAATCAAATATAAGACCAAATCTAAAAATGCTTCTACCCAGCTCAGGTTTACTACTATGTATGGCAGGAATAAGGGCATGTTTTGTCAGGTTATTCATCGTAACTGGAACATACTGCAGACCGATCATAAACTGGGGCACTTGGTTCATGACAGGTGCCATTTTGTTTTTTAGGAGAGGCAAAACAGTGGGGGCATATCTCAATCACTATAAGCATCGATTAACCAGGGATACAGAGTTAACACAGATAACACTCACAGGGGAGGCTGCTATTGGATGCTACCCATGTGGTCATTGTGTCCACTGTAGTAGTATCAATAGAATCAGCAGTGTCACCCCTTGTAACACAGCCAGGGTATACAAGATTTGTTTTTTTGCTAACTGTTCTTTGGATTGGGTGGTGTATCTTGCTACCTGTTCCTGTGGTGCTTTTTATGTGGGCCAAACATCTAAGCCTTTCAAATTTTGGGTTAGTCATCATCTTAGTGACATTAACCATCAAAGGACTAGCAATGCTTTGTATAAACATGTTTTGTTACATCCATCTGCCAGGTTTAGGTTTACCATTATTGATATTATTAAGGGCAAAAGAAACAATGTTATTGGCTGGCATACAATTTTAGATAACAAAGAGAAAAAATGGATAGTCAGACTGGGGGGTTTGTTCCCGCCTGGACTTAATGGTCAATTATGATCAGCCAATTACAATCACTGTTTGCTGGTTTGAGTGTATTTAAATAGGATTTGGTGTTAGCTCTATTCACACTGATGAAGGCTTTGGTGTCTATGCCGAAACCAGTTTGTCTTGCTATTTTATGAATAAAACACTGGTCTAACCAACTTTCCAAGTGCTGGCTGTGTTCTTTGGATGTCTATTTGGTTGAGCCATACACTGCCGTACTTGCAGGAGCGCTCATGGGTGAGAAGTTTGGAAATTTAGGACAGTTCACAAGGGAAGCACTTGCTACTGTGCTGTCCATCCCACTACAGTAGTGTATATTCCACAAAAATGAATCTCTGAGTATAGTACTTCCCAGAGAGTATGGGACTGTTTTCCAAGTCAAATCTAATAGAAAGAGTACAAGGTAAGATTGTCAAGTCATAGCTCTCTACAACATAACATGGAGCACAAGCTTAAAACAAGAGCCACAAACGTCAGTAAAACATTGTCATGTAACAAATACTTAAAAGTAGCCACAGTGGCCCCTTTTTCTCATGGGGAGGATAAGCTAGACCAATTTAGGATACAAAAATCACTGTAGTACAAGGCAGGACTTTTAAAGGCTTACTAGCACATTTAATTCAATAAAATTAGAAAACAAATCACTTCCCATATGGTGTAAGACTGTTTTCCAAGTTAAATAAGTTCTCTCTCTCTCGCTCTCTCTTTCTCTCTCTCTCTCTTACACACACACACACACACACACACACACACACACACACACACACACACACACACACACACACATTCCCCACTTACAATGAAACCTAGCAAATGTAACAGATTGACACAGATTTTGATGGCAGACAAGGGCTACTTATTCTGCTAGTTTCCTTTGTTCCTTATTGATTAAGCTACAGACCTGCTTAACCCACATTTGTTTCTGTTTTATTCCACCAGCATAACAGTTTCTTTATGATTGTGCCATGCATTCTTGAATTCTGCCACCCAGCTTTTGATGTTACCAGCTGTTGAGGAAGGCTACACCAAACATAAACAAAGTATTTCATGAAGAAATATAATTTCATCAAACGTTTCTTTCCTCTTGTAGCTTCATATATGTCTTTCTTACTTTAGGTCTTATTTTACATACAATAAACAAAGAAAGTGGAAAAAGTGCCAAAAGTAAACTTATAACCAAAAATAAGGCACTGGAAGGTTTATCAGCATAAAATCCACTGTTTTATTGATCGCACACAGTATTAAAAAACGTAAAGCACATCCAGAACGTATTAATTGTATCACCGCGTTTTCGTCACAAAAACTTCTTCAGATGAGCATACCAACTTCTGAAACCCCTTTATATACAGAAACATCCCCAATTAATCAATTAAACAAACTGTTATAATTTTAAAACCACAGTGCAAAAAACTATATACACAAAACAATGAAACACATTAAGTACAGAAGTGCATGGAAAATCATTTGTTGGTCAAGCAGGAATCTTGTAAAAAACATACATTGTTTACAGTTTGTAAAAACTTGTAAACAAAAAATAAATATTTAAAAATATATAAAAATATAAAACCCTTGTAAAAACCATACAATATATATATTTCCTTCGGTTAACAATTTGGGATACACTATATGTATGTGTGTTAGTATACACACCGAGGCACACACACCCACATGCGCGCATGGGTTCATAGGAAGGTACTAGGCTATCGGCTCTAAGGCCTATGCAAGCCTAGCCATAACAATTCCCTGGAAATTTTTTCCCACAATATTTACTTCTCTGGGCCCCTGTCTAGCAGGGTGACTGACATGATCCCCGGGGTGAATTTCCTATCTTCCATCCAATCATCAAGGCTCCTTTTGAAGAGGGCCAATGAGGTGCTCTGCTTGACATGTATGGGCAGTCTATTCCAGAGTATAGGGAGTCTCTGGGTCAGGAACCTATCCCTCCAGCATGTTTTGTTCATTGTGATGATAAGGTTTAGATCCCTGGAGTGTGTGGCTCTGAGGGATTGGGAATTCTTTAAGTGGAGCATGTCCAACAGCTCAGGGTTTGACATGGCCTTGTATGTTAAGCAGAGATCGCCTCTGAGTAGACGATATGCCACAGAGATAACTGGAGTTTTTTTAGACGGTCAGCATATGGCATCTGCTTTAGGCTGTGATTCTTTTAGTGAGGTATTTCTGTGGCCTTTCCAGCTGTTGCAGATGTCTTGTGAGGTACATACCAAATGGGGCATTATACTCTATAATGGGTCTAATGAGGGATGAGTACAGTGGGACAATGACCTCCTTTTTTCTGGATGAAAAGCCCTTGGTGATGAGGTGTGCCACGTAGAAGGATTTCCTGACTGGTGTGGCGATGTGGTTATCGAAAGTGAGACCACTGTCCACTTGTGTCCCTAAGTCTCTCATCACACTTTCGATGTTTAGTGTGCTGCCACCTATGTGGTAGCTCATGGGTACATGTTTTTTTCCAAAGGGGATGACTATTCATTTCTTGGCATTAAGCTTGAGCCCATGGCTCTGACACCAGGCATCTGTTTCTGTAAGGCCCTTTTGTAGAATATCCACATCATTTGGGGATTCAATAATGGCTCCCAGTTTGCAGTCATCTGCAAACTTTGTTAGCCAGAGCCCCTTAGTGTTGGCCTGTACTTCAGAGGAGTAGATCCCAAACAAGAGTGGTCCGAGGACTGATTCCTGAGGTACTCCACTTGTCACTTGTCTGGAGCTGGATT
Organism: Protopterus annectens; assembly: GCF_019279795.1. Classification (NCBI taxonomy): domain Eukaryota; kingdom Metazoa; phylum Chordata; order Ceratodontiformes; family Protopteridae; genus Protopterus; species Protopterus annectens. The sequence goes on along the minus strand of NC_056732.1, from coordinate 1,608,558,007 downwards.
TGGAGTCGGCTACTTTTACAGTCTGGGTTATGTCAGTAAGCCAGTTGGCAACCCATCGAGTGACGCAGGGATTTATGCCCAGCTTAGTACGTTTATCTATGATTCCAGAGTGGGAGATGGTGTCAAAGGTCTTGACAAGGTCCAGATAGGCTGTGTGGACCTCCTTACCCTCGTCCACAGCTCTGGAGACCAAGTCGAAGAAGTCAATCAGATTCAGGAGACAAGATTGGCCCTTCACAAACCCAAATTGGGTGGGGTCCAGTGTCTGGAGGTTGCCAATGTCTTTGTTTATAAGTTCCATGATAATGCGTTCCATGCCCTTGCAGATCAGGCTTGTCAGACTGATGGGACGGTAGTTCCCGGGATCCAAGGTGGATCCTCCCTTGTGGAGCAGGATAACTGTAGCTGTGCGCCACTCAGTGGGCACAAAGCCTGAGGTGAGGCTATGATTAAACATGACACTTAGGTGGGGTGCCAGTTCATTTTGTAGTTCATGTAGTACACAGCCGGGAATGTCATCTGGTCCCATGGATGCTGTATTCTTAGTTTGGAGAGTGCGGTTTCTACCTGTGTGGTTGTGATTATCGGAATTTGGCAATCTTTTGGTATTGTGATGGGCCCTTTAGAGGGTGAGAGGGGAGTGAAGCACATATCGATGTGTGTGTATCACCAAACATTTACTGCTCCTATACAGTCGTGCTTGTCTTGGTACAGGGATCGACAGAAGAAATGAAGTAGTTTCATATTGTGAATTTGGGAACTATTTGAAGGATTGTGAGCTTTTCTACGCTTGAAATGGATTTGTTTTATACTGCAGACTGCAGTGTTAATTTTCCATGATTTCTGTGATTTCCAGCCATGAACATCAATTCTTGTTTTGTGCTCACACTCTCCAAATGACAGTCCTTCTTCATTTAATAACTTTAAGCATCCTCCTAAGCTGTATCCTTGGGATTAAAACTCACAAAGATTGTTGCCCCCCCCCTGTCATTTGCTATAGACATAATTTATTTTACCAGGCTGAAAATAGTGATATTGCATCTATTTCATTAGAGATGTACAATGTTATACAGCATGCTCTTATTTTAATATTCAAAACTGTAACTATAACATAAGAGCAGTATGGTGTTCCCCAAAGATCTGTATTGGGTCCCCTCCTTTTGGATATTTATTTCCCTGATCCCAACACAGACAATAATTTCTGGCTGACTAAGGTCATCAGTGACTACAAGTTGGGTGTAGTTGTCAAATGCATCAACTGATAGAAATTCACTTTAAATTGAATTATTACACTTTAACACTTGACACACAGAGAAAATGTTTAAACTAAATACTAAGAAATTCAGTGTCTTTTCCTAATAAAAGAACAAATTACTATCACCTACTGCATCAATGACACTCCACTCTCCAATGACTCTGTCATTGGAGACCTGGGCACCTGGATAAATGGCTTCTCTCCTTTGATCACTATGTAGAAACTGTATCAAAACTAATCACCAAGAGCAACTCTACCAGAAACCAGTGAAATTATTGTTCTCCAGTTCTCTACCCAGGTTAGACAAGTTGTAGAATATAATGCACCCTTTGGCATGTATCTCATTAAACAAAAAGAATCGCAGGCCTTAGAAATCTTAGTCGACAGAAATGGCTGCAATCACTCTTCATGTACTCAGTGTCATATAAACTCTTGAGGGGGAGACCTGCGACTTACATTCCCTATCCTCAGGAATCTCACTATCTGAGACCTCCATTTTTTCAATGCATCAAATACTGCAGGCAACAGTAGAACAAAGAGATGTTAATCTTCATCAGGGAATAACTAATACTAAATGAAGAGACAGGTACACCAGTGCCCCCCTTGTTCAGGAATAGATTCCCCTTGTATGTCAATAGTGCAATTCCCTGTTGGCCTTTAAACATAGCTTAGACAATTGGATAGGTACCCTAAAATACACTTCGGGACTTACAGGTCTTATGCTCCTTGAAATCGTTGGTAGAGCCTGAGGATGGTCATTTGTAAGACATGAGTGGTCTCTGGTGTAACAGCCTTGTATTTCCTATGATTTCTATGGTTCTGGGGAGTTAGTCAAAGAAACTGTATGCATAGGAGTACATTATGCTTAGTTATACCTATGTAACATGCAATTTCATAAAAATTTATAGACATGATTATTGAATATGAGCACACTGCTATACACACACACACACACAGTATAGTGTTAGAACCAGAATGGGATTTAATAAGTAAAATGATCTGCAAATACAAATTACTATGTTAAGTCCACCTGTCCTACTGCCTACTTCTTTCGAAAAATATGATAATTTGGTTTCAGTCTTTGTTCATTTATTTTTCCATTACTCACTTTATCCTGTACACAGTCACAGGGATACATAGCCATTTCCAGCAAGAGTAGAAAAAAATGCATGGAATCAGTCCTGGACAGAGAATGCATTCAAATTTACGAACACATCCAAGCACACACAAACACACACACACACACACACACACACACACACACACACACACACACACACACACACACACACACACACACACACACACACACACCTATGGACAATTTCTGGGATTATTGATTATACCTGTCAGCATGTCTTTGGTGTTTGTGGAATTATAATTGACTGAATCATGTATTGTATTGCTCTCTGTTTGCTCTTTGTGGGCATGGCCCACAGCTGAGAAGGGCCTTGCAACCAGTCCACCAGCCCAGCTAACAAACAGAAAGATAGAGAGGTAGATAAAATGTTGAAGGAAAATTTACCTCTTACAGAAACCCATACTGACACAGGGAAGATGTAGAGTTATTGACTGTGGTAACATGTTGCTCATTTCACGTCTAATTGTTTCTAAAATTTAGATGATTCCCTTTGAAACACAAATATTCATTACTTTTTATCTATGTTATTGTTTCACAATTTCTTTATTCCTATACTAGCATTGTGATTCCATAATCCTAGTAATCCTTTTATACTTTATCACTATATACCTCTCAACCATACTGAATTCCTCAGTATTTACCATTTTTGAGGACAAAATAATGGGGTGCCATGAATTTCTGAGTGGCCCCTTCAATTCCTAATTTTTTTTTTTTTTATTTTTACTTACAATTTTAAGTTATATCTGACATCATCAAGCATCACCAGCATATCCTGCAACAACATAAATGTGCAGGGACTTGCGTGATGACATCAGCTTCTTGACGCAATGCCTGACTGCCTCTCAGACTTGGAGACTGGGGCTGGAGTTTCAAACCATGGGTGACATTGTTAGTACTTGTGTATCGGCCTAACACTGCCTAAGATATGGCTGCTGTCATCCATGGAGCAGTCACAGCATACTTTCTAATAGCCAATTTGCTTCACCTGGCCTGGCCCACAATGTGATAGTGGGCTGTCTCGGAGGAAACGGGGCAGTCGTCCTCAGCATTTAAGTCCGATGCTCCATGGTAAGTAATGTACAACCGGGACTAGTATTTAATAGAGCCTGTAGTACCCTGTACATTTTCTCGATTGTATTATTTTGTATAACCTCAATTAACTTTTTGGGGGGGTTAGAAAAAAAAGACTTTTGTCTTTTGTTTGTGTACATGCTGTGGTGAAATGCCTGCAAGAAAGGATATGCCTCAGTAACTGTGAATAATGATTGGTCATTGCAGAAGAGTAAGGTGGGGCTATAAAATGTTTTGGAGAGGTGATGATCATGTGTCAGACAGTTTCTGAAGCTGTGTGGATGTCTTAACGTTTCCATTTAAATATGAACCTTTGCTTGTGTAATAATGCGGAGGTGCCAAATCTGATTTGGGGACTCTGTTCACTTTACCACACCAACCTTTTAAATTTATTTTCTAAATATTCTGTATATTTTAATATATTGTTTTTATGACTGTGTGTATCATCCAGAGGTTCTCTCTTGCCATGTGGTTTTAGAGGCATCTTGCAGAAAAGTAGCTCATCACTCATAATAATAATAATAATAATAATAATAATAATAATAATTATTATTATTATTATTATTATTATTATTATTGTGACACCCGAAAAGAATATTTCCACAAATTACAAACAAGTAATGCTGCCATGTAGCTAGAAGGGTAATATGTGAAACTACAATGATGTTTACTACAGGTTGCTTAGTTTTTATATGTGCTGGTTTTGCATTGTGCAAGTTGTAACAACTCCAGGTTATTGCACACTGTAGTGTGCGAAGTTGTTGTCCTTCCTATTTAATAGGGTTCCAACACCAATTGACAGATATGATCTGAGCAAGGCTTTCAGGTTTATAGTATTTCCATATCAAAGAAAGACTGTAGTTTTTATTTATTTATTTGTTTTGAGTTTTTTTGTTGTTTTTGTTTTTTTTTACATATAAATGTCTTCTGTCAGCCTTTTATATTCAGTAGTTCTGGAGATATGGAATGGTCCTGCAGTTTGAATAAACAGTTCATTACAGACAATTTGTTTGCAAATACAGAGTACAAATATTCCTTTTAGAGTGCAACATATTAATAGGTGGCAACAATTTATTTAGAGTTACCTGTTACCAGAAAGAACAGCCAATCCCTTTACACCTGCACCTTTTAGCAGATGCAGGCACAGACATTACCTTTACAGTGGCACCTGTCAAAGGCTGCATGATGTAGGCAGTCACTTTACAGTGGTACTCAAATGTCTCAATCTCTCAGAGCAAGAAATCTGGACAAAGCCAAAAATAATGATAGGACAAAGGCCCAAAAATAGGAACAGATTTTAAATATTGCTCCTGTAAACTCTGATACTTACTAGAGTAACAGGTTTTGCATTATTATGTATTTTCTGAGAGATATGTAGTCTGAAATTCAAATGTCTGCCATTATTTATTATTATTCAGTGATTCAATCTTCATGTTGGTATCCTATAATTCTGTTGGAGTGGGTGGGGTTACATGAGTATGTATGCAAATGTTATGTTAATCAACATTTCCAAATTTTTGGCCAGTTGTAACCACTTTTCAAAGGCCTTTGTCCAGACTTTTGATGTTTCCGGTTGAGAGGTATACCCTATAATCTCATTATAAGTCTACTTTACATCCCCACCTCTTAACTACAATATTAATATTTTCTGCCATATCTACTTCCTTCTCTTAACTCCATTTCTTTGAATTCCTAAGCACTAATCACATGATCTATTTGAAAAACCCACTAATGCATCAAATGTTCAGTGTTCAACATCTGCCGATACGTAAGTATCTTTTATACTGTAATATTGCCTTTATTTCATATGAATGTATGTGTAATTGTTAAGGTATATTGTTTAATATTTGTTCATTTATATTACTGAATGTATGTTTAAAAATGTTTGTAATATGTTGGAACTTTCCTCCCCAGGCCACCGCTGAAAAGAGATTTTTGACTAAATCTAGTTAGACAAACCCAGTAAAACAAAAAAACAAAAAATAAATAAATAAAATGAAAAATGAATAAAAATTTGTTCTATCCATATACTATACTGAATCCATCTCCACATGATTTTTATCCTATTCATGTTGTCCTGCTCTTCTGTTCAGGTATAAACTGTATATTCTCTTTACTGGAAATTTGTGATGAGTGTTTTCAGATAAAATTCTGCATTAAGAATATCTGCTGTATACTCTCTAAAGTATCTACTTCTCACTTCTGCCCTGATAAAAGTAAATCATTTTGTCTTGTGGATAACCCAGTTATCAAAATGCCAATAAATGTCATTAAATAATAAAGAAGTCAACTTGGCATTCTTTGCATATTTGTCATTTATGAGAACAGTGAAATGATTTATGGGACTTTGTATTGATGAGTTTTATTTAGCCTTTCAGGAACAGAGAAATGGTTAAGCTATTATTTAAGGGAAGTGTTATGGGCTGGCTGTAATTGGACACCCACCGGTACTATTTATTTCACCTTTGGAAAGACCTGAGCTCAGCATTACTCTAGATAACAGCATGTTATAAGCATCAGCTCCCGAGAACAGTGAAATGTTTTTTGGGACTTTGTTTTGATGAGTTTTAAGCTATTATTTAAGGGAAGTGTTATGGGCTGGCTGTAATTGGACACTCACCAGTACTATTTATTTCACCTTTGCAAAGACCTGAGCTCAGAATTACTCTAGGTAACAGCATGTTATAGGCATCAGCTCCCTAACAATGAGGGTGTGACTTTCAGATACTTCATGGAACACCCATTCCTTCAGACAGAGATGCAGCAGGAATTGACTGAGGAACTAGTAATTGTTCGTCAGTTAACATGTCCTGGACAAATAAACTGTCAAAAAGTGATTTGTTGTGTTCTTTATTTTGTTTGAATATGTTAATAATCAAATAGGATCCACATCCCTGTTTCATGTAGAAAGACCTGTTGAGACAATGTGTAAGTAAATATGTGTGTGTGTGGGGGGGGGGGGGTGCACTCATGTATCCGTCTGACTAAGGATAAGTCCAAGAACATAAAAAATAAGGAAAAATAAAGTTTAAATAGTTGAATTCGTTCTGACACACTGGATTTCTAGCTAAAATTCATGAATGTATATTTACAATTTTTGAAGAACTACATCTGGAAGTAAAGACAAACATGTTAATAGAATGTAATGAAGTGAGGTAGAATTTAAAAACTCAAGTAAAGTTTGCCAAAGCCTTTTGTTTACTTTTATAAATACCTGATATATAATCTGCTGAAATTGCTGCTAAGGTAACTTAATGTTTCTATATAAAAGAAGAGATACTTATCTCCAGTCTAGATGACTGGTTGAAGTTTGCCCTCACGAAATGAAAATAAGTTCCATTAGGATATAATTTTCTGATATGAAGCAAAAATGCTGCATGTAAAACAGTAAAGACAAAGTAATTGCTTTTGTTCACAGCATGTAGTCCTTGTCTGTACATTATCAGAAAATATTGGTGTAATAAAAGCAAAAAATTATCAGTAGGAGGTTTTATCCTGCAAGTAGTCTTCTTATGTGTTGAGGCTGGCAGTCACTGGGTCATGGCAGTGAGTGGCAGAGAATCAAATAAAATGGAACTGTCAATATTTTGAATGCCTTTGCCTGAGATATCTGCAGCACCATATGAAGGGCACTATATTCTCAGTACTACACCCTTTGCTGAACTGCACATAGTTAACATGAGATCACTGTGATCTGGGCTTTTTCGTTGCCCTAAATGTACAGTCACATGTTAAAGTTACCTGTATTATGTTCTGAGGCTTCGGGCTACTCCTTCGTCAGAAAAAAATGCAGTAACAAAAGTTGTACTGCTAATGATTGTTATGACTGGCACAGCTTTTTGATATGATAAAGTGCCTTTTCATGTCATAGTATGCAACCCTTGCCTTTGATTAGATGTACTGGTTGGCTTTCATTAATCAAAGTATATTTGTATGCATTTATCCCAGTGTTGTTAAAAGGATGGCTGGATTACCTTGTGTACCTCATATCCCACTTCCTGCTGATCAATTATTCCTAAAGTTAACTACAGAGGATGACCTGTAAGTATCCACAGCCAATTATTTAGCTAGTTTTCACTTCTGCACCACAGCCTAAAATAACACAGCCCAATAATGCAGAAAACAAGGTATTCTTAATTATATCTTCACAAAATAATATTGCACTGTTGTGATTCATTAATTTTTAATGTGAGTTTTGAATGTTATATGTGCATGCTTTTATCTCCAGACAAAGCAATATGTGCTGGGTTATTTTGCAAAATATACATTGTGAATAAATATTACAGAGGACTCATTAAGTAGCTACTTCATCACATTAAAGGCCACAGTAAAAAGGCTCCATTTCTTGAATACAGTATTTTGAGATTTACAGACACATTAGCTGTACTGAGGAAATTATCGGTTAATTTGCATGTTTATAAATCCCAGTTGAATGTTGGGAGAGTGCAGATCAGCACTTCCTGCAGCAGATAAATCATTGGTGACAGTGTTGTGTTAGAGTAGGCAAACCTCCTCCTTCAGTCACTATATCACAGACAAGCACACAGTAAGACAGATGTGCATACACACCACATATCCCTTACCTGCTTTCTATCTTATCAGAATGTCTAAGACGTATCCATTTCCTCTGATTTGGTTCATAGGTAAGTACCAGGCTAGCTGCCCCTGAGGGCCACGTTAAGCTTAGCTAATTTCCTTTTTTGTGCTCAAGTTAACCTGTTTTATTAGGTTACAGACTGGCCTTATAGTTGATAATTATATATTACCCCTAATGGGAGTAACTGGAATCATACCATTGGTAATTTGAGGGGACACATGCATGGGATAAAATGAGCATCATTTCATTTAGGAGTAGTTCACAGATGATTACAGTCAGGCCCTAAGGGAAGACAGTCGAGTTTCACACCTCATATCCTTCAGTAAATACATTCTAGGGCAAATATGAAGTGAGAGATATGCCTAATGTTTCCTGTCCCTCTCCCTTGTACATCACAAAAAATTGCACACATTGCACAATGTACAACATGCACCACATATATTTGAAAATGTGTGCTACACTAGTGTATTTGTTAGTGTAGAGGGCTAATGCATGAGCCTGTTGTGTGAAGGGTGCACAGTTCAAATCCCTTGTCCCATTATACTGTATTTTCTTTTTCCTTTATTTATTTCTAAAGTCTATCCCTGGTGTCTAGTGGTGGCACAGAGAACTAAAACCCTGTTTGCAAGGGTTCAAGGTTTGATTCTATTTAGTGACACACACAGACAGACACACACACACACACACACACACACACACACACACACACACACACACACACTTGCAGCCATTCACATACATTCATGCATACAACTCGTAACACCTCATAACCCTACCTTACCAATAACTCCCGAGCACTTACCTGTACCTTGATGGATGAACATGGCCCTTTGGCAATGTTCACTACCTCCAGGTGTAAGGAGCAGAGACAACCCACTGCAGTGTTGCATACCTTCATATAAAAGCACTATGGTAGGGATATCTATAAATTAAAACAAATGTTACCTTGTATACGCGTTGTGGTAACCTTTATGAATACCCCCTCATTCATTGTTTTCCACAAAACATAAATAAACTTTTATTGTTTTTTTCATTATTGGGCTGTGCTTTTTTAAGACAGTGGTACAATGCTGGAGATTTTTTGTTCCTAACAAAATTTGCACTATTGTTGCAAGTGTTTAGTCAGCTGTGCTATTTACTGTTACAGCTTTCATCTAACTGTGTAGAAATCAGCAGGTTTAAAACATGCCATCCTAAGAAAACATTGCAGCATGAGTTTTGCACTCATGGAAAATGTTCAAAAGAAAACCACCAGGTACTAAAGGACAACTATGCTCTAAACTATTGAGTGCATTTCTTCCTTTCAGAATGATCCCCATACTTTTATGTATTAAAAGTGTGACATAGCAGTTTGTTCCCCTCTGTGGTATTTTAATCCTACTCATCTTCCTCAGTGCACACTTTGTTTAGGCTGAATGAAATTTCTTGATAGTTTCTTTAAAAGTGTGTCTCCCTTGCTCTTACATTATTTTGCTATCAGCTCTAAAAGTTACTTGCCAAGGAAAACACTCCTACTACTTGATGGGATCGTAAAGCTATTCAGGAACTAAAGATTTACAGCTCTTTTACTGTATGGCATATTTACAGCTGCATTCTTTCCTTCAGCTAGGGTATTAAATCTATTGAATATTGGGAATTCAAAAGCTTTTTAGTGTTGTAGTGAGGTTGAAAAAAATGATAAAACCATTCTTGTGTGCTCAGTGATTAAGAACTAAGTTATCCCTGTTTTTAATTTAATTTATAGCATGTCTTGCAGAAGAAAAATAAGTTGTTTTTAATGCATTGTTTATGAATCAAGAAATTAACCTAAAGTAGACAGTGTCAATGGAAGGATCGGTCTGTCCTGAGATTATCAAAGTTAGCAATACATTCTGAGTATGGCATTCTAAGTAAATGCAAACAAGATCTGGCATACAGCAGTAGGGCAGGATAAACTCTTCCTCTCAGTACTCAGATTACATCATGGGAAAGACAAAACCCAACCAAAATACAAAATTATGCCAGTATGTCTACCCTTCAAATGAAAATCCAAAATACAGCTGTATGATACCTGTATTGAATGTCCGCTAGCATGCCTACCCCCATCAGGGCATTTTGGATTAGTGCAAAATAAAATTTAGTAATTACTATTCACAGCATTAGGTACATTAGTATAGCACAGAACATCAAGCTAAGGGGAAAAAAGAATGATACACGCAAAAATATATGCAGAATAGTGTTCAGGCTCATTGACAGTTGTAAAGAAAGAAGACATATATGTAAAATATCATGTATGCAAATGAAAAAAATGTTCATATGGTTTGTTTTTGTTTCTTTTAATGTACATCTGAGTATAGGCTGCATTCCTGAATACATGCACTAAGTACACACAATCTGTATGCAAGTACATCCCTATCACATTTTTTGAGCATTCACTCAGAATGATTATACTAAGTGCACATGTAGTCTTCACTTTGTGGTAACATTTATGAATCACCCTCAGTATTTAAGGCTGCAAGAAGATCAGCAGGAAAACTAAAATTAGGAGGAAGAAGGTGGGAGTTATGCTTGTGTTGTCTATTCACACAGAACAGTGTACACCTAGTGTAGGTATTAATGTATCCAGCCATATGTTTTAAGTGATAATTTAAAAAAGGTGTTTAAACAAAGATAAGAAAAAAGCATATGTTTCTTCAGTTTCTGCCTAAAAAGCAATAGATGCAGAGTGAAATGGGGCATGTGATAGATTACTGGGCAAGTAATTGATAATTAAAAGTATATAACAGCATTTGATTTCTTTGTAAAACTCTGTATGAAATAACACAGTTCACTTGATGCTAACTGACCACTGTTTGCAATGATATTTGTATGCGAATCAAGTATGCATTTCAGGGGGTGGAGCCTAGATGGCCAAGTGAAAGCAACAACTTCTTAGAGCTCTGCAGGAAAACCAAAATAAATAGGAAAATATTTACTTCAAAGGGAAATTATTTCAAACATTATTGTATAATACTGTAAGCATACATGCCTCTGAATTTTGTGAACTTTCATCAATCTTTCCCTGTCAGAATCTTTTGGAGACTTACTGGCTGGAAGAAAAATGAGCAACTCAAAGGATTACCCCTCTGACTCTTTTCTGAAGAAGGATATGCAGCTGGTGACCACAACACTTCAGGAGTTATCCATGAAAATAGATGGTTTTCAGGAGAACTTAGAAAATATGAAACAGAACTGCTTAAAACAAACTGAATTTTTAAATAAATGTTCCAACGGCACCAAACTAAAATATCTGACATTGAGAATGCTCTAAATGGCATGGAGGGAAGATTAAAGGAGGAAATGAGTATTTATTAAAACACCTGGTTATTAAACTGGGCCCCTTACTGTTCGGAATTTATTTCTCAGAAGTCAAGGCAAACTTGATGGCCTGTGGCTGAACAAGTTCACTGACGCAAGCATTGTGTCCCACAACTATGTTAATATACTGCAGACAGGGTTAATGCAGGCATATGACTGGTGCCAAAGCCATGGATTAAAGTTAAATGCAAAAAAGCCCATTATTATTCCCTTTGGGAAAGCTAACATTATAGACAGCATAACTTTGACCACCACATATTGACAGTAGTAAGAAAATCCTTCTATGTGGTACATCTTATAAGTAAAGGCATCACATCTAGATCTAAGGATGTTATATTTCCGTTATATTTGTCCGTCATCAGACCAATAATTGCACAATATTCCCTTTTGCACGTACCTCATCAGACACCTGCAACAACTGCACAGACCACAGAGATTTCTCACAAAGAAATTACAGGGTATAAAACATGTCTTATGGAAAGACTGAAAGCCCTGTCACTGTATTCTGTCTCCTACAGGTTGCTAATGGGTGAACTGTGTCTGACTTACAGAGCAATCCCTGACCCTGCCCTGATGGAAATGTTACACATTTGTAAATCAAATGGCAGGAGATTCACTCACTCCAGTGACCTTAACCTAGCCTCTGACATGAACAGGTCATTCTGAAGAGATAGAGATATATCCCAGAGACTGCCACTTCTCTGGAACAAGCTTCCAATTCATGGGAAACTGAGCCCCTTCCTGACCCTCTTCAAATGCAACCTGGATCAATGGATGGGTGACCACAAATTCACTCCTGGGGTGGTGCTCATGTCCCTTCTAAACAAAGGAAGTCAGTATTAACTACTATAGACCCCTACCTCCGCAAACTTCACTTGTCTAACCACAGACAATTGGAGCAACTCAGGATAAATTTGGCTAGTCTTATAAGGGCTATAGGGCCATTAGCCTAGTAACCTCCTATGAACCTATAAATGTATGAAAATCGATGACCTCAAAAACAGAGAAAGGAAATGCAACTTAAGAATATTCTGTTTACCAGGAAAAAAAAAACAGAAGGAGATGGCCTAGTTACTTTTTTATCTTCTTGGATTCCAAAATTATTAAACCTGCAGGAAGGACTTTCCTATGGCAATGAAAGAGCACACAGAGCTATAGGTAAACCCATGCCTTCTGCTTCACCCAACATGCTTTCTCTTCCAAGATCTGTAGTAATAAAATTCCTTTCTTTCATTGCTAAAGACGTAATTCTTAAAACAGCTTGGAAAAGGCTTAAAGTATGGTCAGAACAACATAAGATGTGATAATGATTATTCAGCTAAAATATTACAACATCGGACTAAATTTCAAATAATTTTCCATGCTAAAATAAAAATTCATCTATCTAATGATAGCTTCTTCCTTCATAAAGTACGCATTTCAAATTGTGACATTTACTGGGCACACTTCTAGGCATGTTCTTATCTGTGCATCTTCAGGATTCATAAATTCCGTGTCCAAAATACTTTACTATGAAACTGTTATAAAGATGATAAGGTTGATAAAAGTAAGAAAACAAATGAGGAAACTTCTGCTGGTGCTCCAGGCACACGCGTCTCTTTCACATGTAGTATCATTCTCATGTGACTAATTAGCTGAGCTTTACAAGAAATATACTCAAGTTGACAGAAAAGGTGGGAGGAGCACCTGGGACAGGACCTGAAGCTCAGAAATTCTACTTAAAAGTCTATGTTAGCTTTGCTGTTTCTTTAAATTTTCATAATGCACTTTTTACAAATTTGTGTAACATATATGTCAGAAGCAAGTGTTTGATAGTCACTGTAAACCAGTCACTGAAGCTTTTACTGAGGATTCCTCATACTGTCCAGTATTTCTCATCACTTCCACTCCAGATGAATGGAAATGTGATCTAATATGACAGCCGACTAAGGTGAATTGATCTCATCAGGCATGGCCTCACAGTGCATTATGAGTAAGAAGTATCTTTCCAGTAAAGCAAACTCACTTCAGAATATCTGCCCTCATGAGGGTATTCACGGTTAGGAAAAATAATATGTCACTATTGTACTGCTGACAAGTTTGGATTGTGCAGGACTCCATGACAGGGGCATAAATATATAGTTTCAATTTCTATTCATAGTGGTTCTCTCATACATACCTCCCTGTTGCCAGTCTAACCAGCAATTGTAGCAAACCTGTTCCTCATTTATCCTTCCTGCTTTGGCACAATCTGAGGCTGGTGTGCTGTATTTCACTAGTATGACTGTAACACAAACTTTTCTTATTGAGGTTTGTGGAGATGTTTATTGACTGTAGCATCTCCCCGATGTCTGGTTTCCAACATATCCTGGCAGTTTAGTGCAGAACATTAAGCCTATATGGGCTGCTAAACAGCTTCATCCTTGTAGTCTATGGTATGAGTCCTCCAGCTTCCATAGACCTTCTCTGTGATAGAGGAAGTAATTTAATCAAACAGTTCTGCTGGGGCAAAAACAGGAAAGGCATGCAAGAAAAACATCATTCCTTCTTGACCTTTGCTACATGCTAGGTATGTGACATACTATTCCTTTAAGAAGTACAAGTAGTCTAAGGCATGAGTCATGTGACTAGAAGGGGTTCAGTACTTGTGGGTAAAGATCTGATGAAGAGTCATCTATGTTTATGTACTCAGGTATGCTTTGCTTTCATGGTCCATCTTGTTATGTTTGTTAGCAGGTATCTTCCACTGCAGATTTCACTACCTCCAATCTGATCATCTTTTCAATTAAAAATGTTCACAGCTTCCAGCCCACATTTAGGAGACTTGAATGCAACCTTTGTCTGTCACTGTACCAAAGCAAATATCTGTCAAATCAGCCTGACCATCTCCTTTTCCTGTTACTGTAATTAACCAATGCACTCCATCCTCCAATTAGACCATTACTCTGTGGGCAGCTCCTTTAAACACTATAACCTGACCTATGACCTACAACATATCTTTGAGGGGTCTATATTAGATAAATGAAGCATTAAAATGTTGACTCACCTTTGATTGATCCCTGTTTCTCGAAACTGCACAACATCGAACTCTCAAATTACCGATTTCTTTCCAAGGGAAATAAATCAGTAGCCCAAACACACACACCACATTACAACAAACACTATTAAAGTGGGGGGCTTCATCCCCCCACACCCCCCAATGTGGAGGGCTGTGCCCCTCCACACACCCCCTAACTAAATATACTAACTCCGAGATCGCACTACAGTCGGGAAAGGGGCAGATTTAAAAGAGCAGCCAACCGATTTCTTTCCCTTGGAAAGAAATTGATTATTTGGCCTTTCGATGTTGTGCAGCTTTGAGAAACAGGGGTTGATCAAAGATTAGTCGACATTTTAATGCTTCATTTATATAATATAGACCCTCTTTGAGTACACTGTCCTAAAAGTACCCAACCTCAATAATATGTTATTTTGCATGCAAGCTCTTTGCTTCTTTCTTTTTATTGTTAAACCTCAGCTACTACTTTTGTTCCTCTACAAAAACATCAACCAATCTGCTAGAAGCAATCAGTAAAAGATAAATAGTTTCAAGATTTTACTGTGTACATAAATTTCTGTCTGAAAAACACATTGTTAAGTGTAGATTCATAAATTTGGAATTAAATGAATTAGTGTAGTTATTGCCCATTTTATCTGATCTGCATTAGTGTTTTCATGATTATAATTTACAGCAGGTTATTTAAGGTACAGTAAAATGACTAAGCTGTTTGCTTATCTTTTTCAGGTATCAAGTAATAAAACTGTTTCCAGCTCCAGCTCTGCACAGTGTCAAGATACACACACAACAATCTATGAAGTCATTTCACATGTGCCAGATCCATTATGATGGTGGATAAGGTAACATATTCAGTCGCTGATTATACACATCATTACAATATCTATTATATTTAATCTGGTGTTTATCTGTAGACAATCAAGCACTGACATTACAAATATAAGGTTATTTTGTCTGTTTCTCAGAATAACACATTTGAAGAAATACCACCTAAATGAAATGCTAGAATTCCTCTGTGGAGAAGTCTTCATTTATTCAGTAGTATCACTCTGTGGTATGATGGTCTAACTACACTGGGATACTAGTTTCTCATAAGGTGTCTGGACAAGATCCAGCAAGGCTGCTGATTAGTTCATTATTAGCATCTGCCAAGCTGTCTAACCTGCATTTAATCACAAAACATAGTTCAGAAAGATGGTTCCAAGTGGAGATCTCATAAATAATTGAATAGTGTTCTCAGAGAGCTGCAATAAGATGGAGTACTGTAGCAGAGCATCCTACTGTGCTATTTCCCTTGTAAAGTGATCATGCCGTGAAGTATAGCTAGAAAACACCAAACAGAAAAGTATGGTTTAGGACCAGGTAAGGCATTACAGCAAAGTAAAATCTGACATATACTATACGTGTACAAGCCATTTTCTAAAGTGCTACTCAGTACTTTTATTTTGTCAGCTACAATCTGTATATCTAGAAATGTTCTCTTTGTTTGAGTTTGTGCCCAACTTCACTACCCCTTGGTAAACAAAGTAACCGTTCAATACTCATGTACACGTAAAGCGATTTTAACATGTTTCTATACAAGATTATAAACTTTGTCAGTCCTAATTTCATATAGATATTCAGCTTCTGGAATTCTGTTGTGTAAAAAATGCCCCACATGTGTACATTGCCAAATGAACAACCATAGTTATTATTAAAGTTAGTAAATTGTTTAATGGGAAACTGCATTACTTTTTACTGAAGAAACATTTTGGTCTTATTTGCAGAGAGAGAATACCATCCAGATTCATACACTCCATCGGGAATAGCATGCCTTTTGTGGATATCTACTTTGTTGAGGTTGTGATGATATAAGATAGTGCCAGCTATGTCAGATAGAGTAGGGCAGTACATGTGTAACATATGCCAGCATATCTACCTGGAGTTTTGTAAAGACGTTTATGCCATTTGGATCTCAGACTGATTTGTATAGATGCTTGTGTTAAAAATTTATTTGTAAAGTTGCTTGTATTAAAAGTGTATCATCAGTGTGTCCTGCTGGACAGAAAATATATATATATGTATGTCAGATTGTATTGTAACTGATGAAATGTATATATTTAAACAGAGGATGCTGGAAGGGAAGTGGTTAAGCTCAGCACAGCTAATCTTAAGAAAAATAGCTTAAAATTAAATGACTTAGGTTGGGCCATAAAGATTTTATCTCACAGGCCTGAATGAAGCCAGAGACGCAATGTCTGGGATGGGATCCTGCTCTTATTGTCCCTAGTGGTGAACTAATTGCTACCCTGAGGTGCCAGAGAATGCCTGGTTAGTCTCTTCAGGAAGGATGAAAGGGTTGGAATTGTTTCACAGTCCACAGATGCTGGAATGAGTTTTAGCAAAGTTCTAGGTGTGTATTCTGACTCACCTGTGGTAGATCCTGGCTTAGCTTCTAGTCAGAGAGTTTAGTATGGGAATCACAGAATCAGGTGACCAGATGTGATGACATTCTGTAGCCAGTACTAAAATTATACTAGGATATTAGTGAGAGATGTGAAAGTGACACCTGGAACTCTGTTTTGGTACTAAGACCACTCACCCACTTCATCTTGCCTTGCTTTAGTATGTAACTTAACTAGGGAACAGTAATTCTTCAATTAGTTAGGAAACATAGTGAGACTAGTTAAATATTGTTTTTCTATATCTGTCTGAATCAATTCATCTGTGTTATTTTTCATATTTCCTGAGAATTGAAACTCTGGTGTTTATTGTAAATAGATATTCAGTATTTTCATGTTTTACATTTTATTATTTATTATTAAACCTTTCATTGTTGCTGGTCTTTTAGAATATAGTTTAACCTTTGAGAGTAATTGCATTTATTTGGTGGCACTGTGGCTTAATGTTCCTGAAAGTCTTACCAATTGGTTAACACTACCATTTGTATAAGTATTAATTTTACTAAGAGTAATTGGGTATCCTGGTAATAGCCTTAAGGTAGCTGGCTGGTGGCAGTGAATCTACCTTATAGTCTGGGTGGAGGTGGTATAGCAGGTAAATCTGTGCCAGCCTTTCCCAGGGGTGTGTATGTGTGTGCGTGAAAATCAAATTTTAAAGAGTGTGTGTAAGTGTGTGTGTGTCAGCTACTTGGAACAGGGACACAGAGCATTGATTTCTGCACTGAGAAAGGTGGAGTCTTATTTGGTGCCTAGAGAGGAAACCTCAGTTTCAGGACTAGAGTGTGCTCCCTGTGTGCTCTTAAGGGAAATTATGCTTGGTGCAGAGAGCTGCATCTGAAAATACTGTCTGTATCCATTTTTTTTCTAAGTGAACATTCACTACCAGTGCCAGTGGTGAGGATTGAAACTCATTGATTACTGACCCAGAGAAGAAGCATCACAAAAGATTATACAAAGGAAACTCAAATATATTTGGGCTATTTCTAGAAGTGACATTTGGCATACTGCCAGCTGCTTTAGAAAGCCTTAAATTGCTATGAGGACTATAGTAACATATCCATAGATTTGTCCTTAAGTCCCTGCCTTGCCCATGAAATTAGCGATACATTTAAAAGTGCTATTTTTGTATCTTCCTGCCTCTCTAACCTTGTCCTTACAGTGTCAGAAAAGTTCATCACTATCTTGTCTGGTCATGTCTGTTTTTTTTTTTTGTTTTTTGTTTTTTTGACATTCACAAAGTGCTCCTTTTAAGTTGAGAACAAATTTGTTTCACAAATGTGAACTGAGACACATGATTATTTGAAGAGTAACTTTCAACAAAAACCCAATTTTCCCTGTATATCTTTTGAATACCTCATTTGCTAATGTGCCATCTAACTGTACTGTTATCGGTATGCCCAAATGGCAGTTCACAACAGCTCAGACCTAACACAATATAAGCCAGCCATTGCATATTAAACAGGAACAGCTTTGAAATAAGTGTTTTGTATAGAACAGCATGCACTATATACCCCCCAACAGATTTCATTTTATTAATTTTATATATATGTATGTATATATGTATTTCTTTATTTGTCTTTGCTTACCAGTAAAGTCTGACTGGGTAATACCCATTTTCAGCAGAGGCCCAGGGAGAAAAGCTCCATTTGCTTACAGTGCATTATACTAAGTTCCAGTTAAACATAGTAGTTACATTTCTATTTACATCTATACACAAACAGTAGTTGCATTTGTAAATATACATTATATGATTTTACAGAGGTGGAAGTTACTACAGAGAAAGCACATGTGCAACTTAGTGGATTGTACCGGCAACAGTTATGTATATAAATTGTTTTGTCATTTCAGTAAGAGGTTTAGAATATTATGTTTAAGGAGAGTATTTGGATAGTATTGTACAGTGAAAAATTTTTAACCCTGTGATGAGCATGTACAGGACCAGGATTGGTTAAGATGTTGTTTAAGCAGTGGTTTAAAACTGCTGAGCTTGTCAGAAAGTTTTATTTGCATGGGGATACTATTACAGGGTTTAACAATGCATTGTGAGTGCAGCGAGTCTGCTGCAACATTATTTGACTTATTTGTAAGTAATAAAAATTTGTTATTAGAACCGAGGTCCCTTGCTGGACAGTACAGTAGTAATAGGTTTTGTAGTGCATGCCATTTTTCTGGATGATGAATGAGTCAGTGTGCTGTAGTTAGTTGTGAATATGTTAGATAGTTCTGCAGTTCAAGCCAGTTTAATTGCGTTAAGCTATGACAATGGTGGGTCCTGTGAGGCAGACTGGTGGCAAATGTAGCTATTTTATTGTAGCAGGAGGCAAGTTTCTTTCTTTGAATATTGTTTATGTTTGTTAGGATAGGAGTGGCATATAAGAGAGTTGGCTATAAGAAGGTGGTAGAGATTTTCTTGCCATATCTGTAAGGAATCCATTGATCCTCTAAAGGGACCCTAGTTTCTGGTGTGTACATTTAATGGTGTGCAGCATATGGTGGTCATATATGCGATCATCATCTATGATAAAGCCTAGAAGATTACAGTGAGTTACAGTTTCAATGACAGTATTATTTGCTGACTTTATGGTAAAAGATGGTAAAAGATATATATATATATATATATATATATATATATATATATATATATATATATACACACACACACACACACACACATACATAATATAGATATTGATATGAACTTCACAGTTGTGTATATATATATATATATATATATATATATATATATATATATATATATATGTATGTATATATAGATAGATATATACATGACATACATACATATGAACATATAGATGTAGATATACATATAGATATAGATAGCAGTTTCACAGTTGTGCAACTGAGAAATATTTGGGAAGGGTGAAAAACTTCACAAAATAGTGCACTGTGGCCTCAGGCAAACATTAATTCACTTTAACAGGGATGAGCAATTGCATTTTGAACTCTGTGCCAAATAAGAGAGTGCACCCCAAAAAAGACAATCACACAGAAAATAATACTATAAACTGCAACACTGAAGATTTTTAATTAGTCCTTGTGAGTTTGCTGGATTTCAGGATTGAGCAGTTTGCTGTCCTGTTTTCCTTGAAGAGTTTATGAATTTTATATTTCCTTCTGATGCCTGTAGTATACCTGGTTTGTGTATCATAGCTGTCTGTTGAAGGCATGAGCTGTGACTTCTCATAAGCATTTAATAGAAGGTATTTTGTATTGTGACTGCATTATTAATATTATTATTGTTATTATGTCACTCTTGTATGGATCAGTATAGAAAAAAAGACTGCCTTGAACATGTTTGACTATTTTTTTTTATTTTGGTACAATTGGTTACAGATGTATTTTATGTCCCTTGGTCACAGCCGGGCTTATTGTCAGAATTTGATAGGAAAGAGAATAGTTGCTAATGGAATAAACACTTGTACTTCCGGGAGCAGATTAAAAGAAAATACAGCCTTAAAGACATGATTGTAGTCTTCTATACAAGTTCTTTGAAAATTTTATTCCACTCTTAATCAAATAAAAAGCTACTGTTCAATGACAAGACACATGTGCTGCATGGGTCATTCAGAAAACAAAAAACTGTGACTGAATCTCTTAGTCCATCTTAGTTTCCTACTCTTGATGGCATCAGAATTGTGGGTGAGACTGCATCAGAAATGTGGATGACATCACTGTCAGTGTTGAGAAACAGGAAATACATTTATAAAGGTAAACAATTAAAACGCTGAATGTTCTTATATCAAGCATGGAATGTTGAAATTTCAAAAGCGAAAAAAATGGGCAAATGTTCTATGCCTGTGCTACCCACAACCTCTCCCTGCTAGTTATAAATACCGACTCCAAAATCTCATTACAGTGAAGAAAGGGCAAATTCCCTGACCCCGCTCTACCTTAGTTACATGAGTTTTCTGTTTGACGTAATGCTGTTCAGCATTATTAATGTCTCCAGTGAAGTAGATCTGCTATTGTCTTAATGTTTCATTTTTTTCATTTACTTCTACATTGCTTGATTTGAATGCATTGCAGATGTTATTAAAACCTTAGATGTTGTTGATTGTTGCTATGGTGCGTGAAGTCACTGATATTGTGTTTATTTGTTTGTTTGATAGCTCACTATTTAAATATTGCTAGGCTGCAGCTACTTTAAGTAGTAACATATTAACTGTTGATATTACCATTGCTTTAAAGTGAGTGCAGTCCCGTATATGTTGTCATAGCTATTATTTGAAGACTCTATTTTCTATATATGGCAAACAATTTATATGCTTTTTAAAGCATAAGTGAAATGTTATATTAGTATTTTATTAGTTGCCTTAGGGTGAACCATGTTATATTAGTTTTGTTTTATTTTTATTAGTTGCCTTAGGCACATATCTTCTTAACATATCTGTTTTTATGTCTTACATGTTACATCTTTTATTGACACTGTTACATTTTTTTTATATTTTTACTGTTAAATTATTTTTAATATTTCTCCTAACAGTACTAGGATAGGCACTGCAAGTCTGTCATTCTCATTATGTTTTCCTCATCCTTTTGCCAATATGGTTTTATTATTGTTTATTAACAATACTTGTAAATTATAATGCATATAATTACTGTTTCATTTTGTTTATTTTTACTTTCCATCCCAAATATGAAGAATCCAAACTTGTTTCCACTAATGTTTGTAGTATTCAAAACAAATTTGCTGACTTTGAAATCTGGCTTCAGGATAATAACCAAGATACAAGTTACTCCTGGTTAAAACCTGAAGACTGCAATTGCACTGTCATTTTTATTTCTTATGCAATATATAATATCCCAGACCCTGGACACAGAACTGGCGATGAGGTACTTTTTCATTATGTAAACAACTTAATAGTTCATTAATTCCATCATCCTCTAATATCTCTGACCATGAGCCTAAGTAGCTAATTTTGAAATGCTTTGTGAGGAAGTCATACCTAGGGAAGGTATGCTCTATAATCAAGAACACCTACACTCCATCAAAGCATTCTTCATCATGCATATTTACAGTGATTTTCTTTTTATCACAGTTTGTTGAAACTGCATTCACTTGTATGATCTGATGGTGCACTGCTGTGTTTTTTCAATGTTTCAGTAGTATCAGACTCAAAGCCTTGGACCTCCAAAGAGTCTGCCTCTTTGAATCTGGGGTCAAGTACCCTTTCTCCCAACTAGCCATCCAATCCATGTTTAAAAGCCAAATTGTTTCCACACTTCTCAGTCTCACGGGAATAAGATTCCACCATCTCCCTGTCCTTGAGTGAAATGTCTTAGTCAAGAAAGATGAATTTGCCCTGGATACAGCCATAGTTTTGTTGGCATTCCTTGTTTCTTTCAGGGGGAACTTAAAAGGAAACCCTAAAGTTGCTCTGAAGAGGTCATTGTTTATACACTTAAATATTAATATCAAATCTCCCCCTTACCAATTTGTAGTTTAAAGAGAACAAAGTTTTTTCAGTCCTTCTTTGTTTTCTATGTTTCAATGAAAGAATTTGTCTTGAGAAACCTATTTGAATTCTTTCAAGTTTATTATTTGAATGTTAGACATAGATGCATACTGAAACACCATGCTCTACAATTGATGGTATTACTGTGGTATAAATTGGTAGGAAAACATCAACCTCCCTAGTACTGATAGGCCTCAACGTGGAGTTTTAACTCCATATAAAATTATCTAACAACTTCCATGAGATGGGGGGCAAAGGAGAGATCTCTATCAATTATAAGTCCCCATCTCTAACTTTTTCCACGTTTTCCAAAACAGTATTATTAATAGTGTACAAATAGAAATTGGTCCTTCCAAAGTGAACAACTTTTGACTTTGCAGTATTAAAAGACATATCCCAAGATCCTGCCCAGAAGTTAATCATGTCTAACAAATTTTGGATAATGTTTTGATTGTTCACATTAGAAACAGTGGCACCTAGTTTCATATTATAAGCAAACTTGCTTAAACCTATACTGTCAGTTAAGGGAGACCCAGACATCAAAACAAAATAAAAAAGTACGGGACCCAGTACTGACTCCAAGGAATATCCATATTTATACTGATGGGACTGGAACATAGATCCCCAGTTCTAATTATACAGTTCATGTTCGTAAGCTAGTTGACTATCCACCTCCCAATAAACTCAGTTACCTTATATTTTGTCAAAAGAGCCAACATCCCATCATGGAGAATAGTATCAAACACCTTTGAAAAATCAAGATAGACCACAGCCACTAGACTCCCAGCATCCACTGACTCCCAAACATAACAAACAAAAAAGAAGATTGAGTCCAAACCAAGCTAATATAAGAAGATATAATAATAAAAATAGTGCAAGTTAGCGCTTTCGGGTGGATACCCTTCTTCAGACAACATACATTGATTCTAAAACATCTTATATACATTTTAGAACTTATTAGACAATTAAACAATCAACATTTACATTTCACCTGTCTTTTTTTCAAGGCTGGTTTTAAAGGAACACAATTATTAAGACCTGGTGCTGTATCTGCAGCCAAATTTAAAATCCATTTAAGCTCTGCATATTCAGTTGTGTTAACAACATCACCCCCCCCTCCTACATTCTTGTATTACTTGCATTACCAAAAATGAAAAAATGTGATCCAGGAAACATTTAATATGTTGATATAAAGCATTTTTCTCATCTCTCAATCTGATGGAAGACATTTGATTTAAAATTCTAGTTTTAAGTTTGCAGTTCGTTTTCCCCACATAAAAACTTAAACATTGTTTACATTGTGCAAGATAGACCACATTTGCAGTATGGCAGTCAGCATAAAAATCAAAGCTATATTTTCTATTAGTAGTTGGATGTATAAAATGACCTGCTCCATTCAGCAAAGTGCATGCCTTACAATGTCTACATGGAAATGTCCCTAACCTTGAATACTTTTTACTATTCTTCTGCCTTTTTTCGGGTTCATGATATAGCAGGCCCTTTAGGTTATTGTTATGCCTATATACAAATTTAGGTTCTCTATCTATACTATCTTACTATCTCTCAAACCTTCATCACTTAAAAGAATCTTCAAATTATTTTTGATAATATTACTGATATCATAGATATTACTACTAAATTTTAATGTCACTTTAGGCTTACTATTATATCTATAGGGTGTTCTTATGGTCTTTCTTGAATTTTCTGAGAACCATGGTTTTGCTTTATCTTGTCTATTTATGAGCACTTCATGTCTGTCCCTGTCTATTTTATGTTCTTTATAACCCTTATCTACCAGATGTCGTGTCAAGATATCCATTTCTGTATCAAACACATCATTAGCTCTACATAGACGTGAAACTCTATAACACTGACCCTTCACTACATTCCGAAAGGTATACTGAGGATGCATACTATGAGCATCCAAAAAGTGATTCTTCCAGCATTCTTTTCTATAAAGGGTAGTTTGCAAAATACCTTGCTGATTTTTAATAACATTCACATCTAAAAAGGCTGTTCTTTCACTACTAAAATTAAGAGAAAACCTTAGGAAATCAGTTGTAGTATCCATGTACTTAACATATTCACAAAGGGAATTTTCATCATGTGCCCATAACATAAAAATATCACCCACAAATCTTACGTAGAACATAACATATCTGTTCCATAAATGCATTGTGTCATGCAGATATTTCTGCTCCCAATAAGCTAACACCAGATTTGTGTATGAGTTAGCACATGGTGTGCCCATAGCAATACCTTGTTTTTGCTTATAGTAACTACCATTGCAAATAAAATCATTATTTTCTAAGATCAACCATAACGCTTCTAATATCAAACATTTAGTTTTCTCATCATATACATTTCCCAAACATACTGGTAAAAATTTAGTAGGTTGTTTAGACAAGACCTATTTGGTGTAATTCCATGCTGTTTAAGATATAAGCCTTTTGAATTGTTCCATCAGAAGGCCTTTTACTACTCAAAGCACTTACCTAGGATATATATAAGACTAATGGGTCTATAATTCTCAAGGGAGGAGGGATCACCAACCTATGTCATTCAGACAACTATTGCTTTCTTTCATCTATTAGGGACATTACAATTTATTAATCAATGCTAAAATAAATACAACAAGCACACTGATACGGTCTCAACAATCTTAGTAAGAAAATCACAAGTCAAGCAACTCTGATTTGTTTAACAACCTCAAGTACTTTATCCAAGTTCCTTAAAGAGGAGCTTTGTTGGAAAATGTTGCATTCAGAAATTCTTTTCTTAAAATAATCTGAACATTTCCTTTGGTTGGGAAATCTGAGGGTCTATGTTTACCAATCATTGAAAGTCCATTTTATTAAACAGTCACATCGTGGCAAATAAAATCAATGAATATGCATAGTTGGCCAACATACACAAAACGGAAGGTAGTACACACTTACCAGTATGCTAGGGATAAGGAAATCTGCCCTTTCCCTACTGTAGTGCAATCCTGATCTCGGAGTTGGTATATATAATTATTGGAGGATGTGTGGGGATGAAGAGGATCTGGTTAACAATGGACCATCCTCGTGTGAGGCAACCTCTGCTAATTTTATATATATATATATATATATATATATATATATATATATATATATATATATATCAACTCCAAGATCACACTACAGTGAGGAAAGGGTAGATTCCCTAGATTGCAATATAGTAGAGAAAAGGCAGATTTTATTATCCATACCTTACCGGTAAGTACGTACTACCTTCTGTTTTGTGTATGTTGGCCAGCTATGGATATTCATTGATTTTATTTATAATGATGTGACTGCTTGATTAAATGGGTTTTCAATTGTTAGTGTTCACTGACTAGCCATTCAGTGGAAACTGTGATCGATTAGTACATGTAGACCAAAAAGAAATTATGCTTTCCTATTATCCCTAGTATGATTTGCTAGTTTTTTCTCATGTTTACTACCTGAGAAATACAGATACTTCATAAAGCCTGCTCTAGCTATTTGGTACCTTGTACAATTTGTTAAATGAGGACAACACTTAATACAACCTCCACAGGTTCATAGGTGATTACCAGGCTAATAACTTTAAAGATATTTACAACCAACAAAGAACCAGCAAAAAAGCAAAGCCAGTAAATCTTCCAAAAACGACAGAGAATTCAGTTCCCAATAAAATTTATTATTTGTCTTGTCTTGGCACCTTGGCCATTACAGCCTTCTAAGAGTACAAATTTACCAAAAAACATTCCCCTCTTTATACATCAGACAATCATTTAATTAAGTTAAATAAGCAATCAATTAAATAATTAAGCATATATTTTAAAATGTTAAAGCAAACTTCTCCAATTAACTTCTCTGTTCAAGCCTCTTGGTGTCAGTGTATCAAACTTTAATATAAATACAGTTTCCTTATAAAGTAAAACATTCTTAATTAATCTTTCATCCCCTTTCTTAATAAATACGTTTTTCCAAAATAGTAGCTTGCAATAAATTAGTATCACCATTATGTTTTTCCTTAAAATGTGATGCAATAGGACTTTCCAATTTCCCCTTCTTAATGTCTCTAATGTGTTCCTGCAACCTAATTTTAAATTTCCCTTTAGTTTCCCCAATATAAAAAAGGCTGCAGGGACACTTGAGACAAAATATTACACCTACTGTATCACGTGTAAAATAACTATGTGGTTTAAACATTTTTCCATTAATTCTAGGAAAACTTAATATAATAAGGGAGCATACACTACAATTATTACATGGTATAGTGCCATAAGATAATAATGAAATAGAGGGGCTAACTACTGAAGCAATATAATAAGCTTTAACAAGTTTGTCCCCCAAATTCTGTCCTCTCTTATAAGCCACGTATAATGAATCAGAAACAATTCTATGTAGCAATTCGTCTCTATGTAAAAATTTCCAATAGTGCTTTATTAATTCCCAAATCTTAATACTTAAAGTATTATACGTTGTTAGAAAAAATATTTTATCTTTTTTTAACTTTTTTAACTTTTTTAACCATAGAATTAATGTTATTAACACTATTAAATCTATTTCTACTATTAATCTCATGTTCATTCAAATTATGCTGTATTAATTTATCAATGGATTCATAAATTAAATTCTCATTATATCCTCTCCGTAAAAACATAGATAATGTTTGATTAATTTGTTTCTGTAAATCCAATTTATTATTACAAAGTCTAGGCAATCTAATCATCTCCCCATAGGGTAAAGATTGTATAGTATGATTGGGATGGCAACTAGTGCCAAACAAATATTGGCTGCCATCCTCAAACTTCCGATGAACTGTAGTTGCAATGGAGCCATCCTTCATTCCAGATAGATGAATGTCCAAAAAATTAACCTCTGTACCACATTGTAAACCATAAAATTTAATATTATATACATTATCATTTATTTCCGAAAAAAATATTGATACCTCATTTAATCCCCCATCTCAAAGAAAAATCAAATCATCAATGTATCTAAAATAAAATAAAACATGTTGTTGTACAAATGCATTCCTATATATATAATCCAACTCAAATGTAGCCATAAAGAGATTTGCATACATGGGGGCAAATGGTGCTCCCATAGCTGTACCTCTTAACTGATGATAAATAGCTTCATCAAAACTAAAATAATTATGAAGCAAACAAAAATAAGTTAAATCAATAATGTAATGAGAAGTTGGACTATCATCTAAAAAATATTGCAAGGCTTGAACTCCATCGATGTCTCTAATATTAGTATATAGGCTACTTACATCCATAGTGATCCAAAACATGTTCTGAGTCCAAAATACATTGGATATTTTATCGATAAAATCAAATGAGTCCTTAATATAAGAATTAATTCTTTCAACATAAGGTAACAAATAACCATGTATCACAATTCCTATATTGTGCAAAAAATAATTTACAGCGGAAGCAATAGGGCGTCCAGGGGGGGTTAACAAAATCTTTGTGTAACTTAGGAAGACAATAAAAAGTAGCTAAATTACAATTGTCAAAATTAAATTTAGTATCCAAATCCTTTTTGGAAAAATATCCCAAACGTACTCCCTTTTCAATCAATGCTGAAAATTTTTTATAGCATTCAAATATTCTGCAATTTCACATATTTCTTAAGTAGAATCATCACTTAAATGTTGCATACACATATTATAATATTGTGTGTAATGAAGCACCACTATTTTATTGCCTTTATCAGAAGGCTTAATAATTAAATCACTTCTATCTGCAAGGTTGTTAAGAGTAAGCCATTCATTTTAGTCATATTATATTGCCAAAAACTATGACTATGTTCTTCAACGAGTTCCTGTATAGAAAAATTAAGCATTTCTGAAAAATGTACAACAGTATTGTTAGTATAGGGGGGTATAAATTTACTTCGAAAATCAATGCCACTAGTATCCAATAAAGAATAGGCATTTGGAGAAGTGCTAACACTCAAATCATCAGATAAACAAGAAAAGAAACTGTCACCTTCACTAACAGTTTCAAGACTATGTTCTAAATCATTATTTTTCGACTACTTGGCCCCTTGTGCATCAAAAAAACATTTAAGATGTAATTTCCTAACTAATTTAAAAACTTCCTGTTTAATTAAATATAACCTAGGTGCAACAGTAGGTACAAACTTCAAACCAAGACGAAGAACAGAAATCTGTTCATCCATTAATGTACATCCAGATAAATTTACAATATTTGAAACATCTAGAAAATTAGAATCAATATTACCATTCAAAGCGGAACAACCCAAGGAAGGACAATCAGTTCCATCTACCTCGTTTATAAGTCTGTTTAAATTGTCCTTCACTTGCTGTAGAATTGAAACCAATTCCTTTCTTCTTGTTTCCCCTTTTGTCGCCTTCTTCATTGTGGCAAAAATGCTGTTGGTGGGACTCAGGTTCTTGTGCTGCAGACAGTGGGGGAAAATCACGTACATCACCCTCTGAATCTGTAGTATAACCTACCCCATCCGAGGAGGCAAAAGATACAGATAATTGTTTTTTATTATTACCTGTTTTCCCATATTGTCCTGAACGAATGTTCTGCTTGTTTCTCCACAAGAAGGCACATCCATTTCCGTAATCATGTACATCGCATTTGATCTTATGTAGTTTAAGGTGGACCTGCTCATTTTCAAACCTATTCAATTTTTCTTTCAAATTCTTAAATATATCATTCACTTTAGAATCGCCCACTTGATTCAATAGTTGTGTATGCATCACATTTAAATAATTTTTTAGTTAGAATGAAGTAACTTTAAAGGGCCTTTTTAAGCCTAACCATGCTTTTCAAATGTAAGGTGTACAAGACAGTGGTGTGACCAGTACTACTGTATGGTACAGAAACCTGGGCAGTAAAGGTAGAACAGTTGAAGAAGCTAGAGGTGATGGAAATGAAGTGCCTGAGAAAGGTGGTAGGATGCACACTGCGGGACAGGCGAAGAAATGAGGACATAAGAACAGAAGCCAAAGTAGCTCCAATTGCAGAAAAGATCAAAGAAAACAGATTACGATGGTATGGGCACATGTGTAGAAAAGCAGAAGACAATCTGGTGAGGGAGATTTGGGGCAGACAGGAAGAAGGTAAGAGGAAGCGAGGGCATCCAGCAAAGAGGTGGATGGATTGTGTGAAAGAAGATCTGCGACAGTCAGGCATGAGTGTTGAAGAAGGCAGGAGAGTGGCACTGAATCGAGAGAGTTGGCGACAGTTAATACGATACCCCTACCCCATGTAAATGGGAAAAAGGGGATGATGATGATGATGATGATGATGATATATATATATATATATCAACTCCAAGATCACACTACAGTGAGGAAAGGGCAGATTCCCTAGATTGCAATATAGTAGAGAAAAGGCAGATTTTGTTATCCATACCTTACCGGTAAGTATGTACTACCTTCTGTTTTGTGTATGTTGGCCAGCTATGCATATTCATTGATTTTATTTACAATGATGTGACTGTTTGATTAAATGGGTTTTCAATTGTTAGTGTTCACTGACTAACCATTCAGTGGAAACTTTGCTCGATTAGTACATATAGACCAAAAAAATTATGCTTTTCTATTATCCCTAGTATGATTTGCTAGTTTTTTCTCATGTTTACTACCTGAGAAATACAGATATTTCATAAAGCCTGGTCTAGCTATTTGGTACCTTGTACAATTTGTTAAATGAGGACAACACTTAATACAACCTCCACAGGTTCATAGGTGATTACCAGGCTAATAACTTTAAAGGTATTTACAACCAACAAAGAACCAGCAAAAAAGCAAAGCCAATAAATCTTCCAAAAACGACAGAGGATTCAGTTCCCAATAAAATGTATTATTTGTCTTGTCTTAGTGCCTCGGCCATTACAGCCTTCTAAGAGTACAAATTTACCAAAAAACATTCCCGTCTTTATACATCAGACAATCATTTAATTAAGTTAAATAAGCAATCAATTAAATAATTAAGCATACATTTTAAAATTTTAAAGCAAACTTCTCCAATTAACTTCTCTATTCAAGCCTCTTGGTGTCAGTGTATCAAACTTTAATATAAATACAGTTTCCTTATAAAGTAAAACATTTTTAATTAATCTTTCATCCCCTTTCTTAATAAATACTTTTTCCAAAATAGTAGCTTGCAATAAATTAGTATCACCATTATGTTTTTCCTTAAAATGTGATGCAATAGGACTTTCCAATCTCCCCTTCTTAATGTCTCTAATGTGTTCCTGCAACCTAATTTTAAATTTCCTTTTAGTTTCCCCAATATAAAAAAGGCTGCAGGGACACTTGAGACAAAAGATTACACCCACTGTATCACATGTAAAATAACTATGTGGTTTAAACATTTTTCCATTAATTCTAGGAAAACTTAATATAATAAGGGAGCATAAACTACAATTATTACATGGTATAGTGCCATAAGATAATAATGAAATAGAGGGGCTAACTACTGGAGCAATGTTATAAGCTTTAACAAGTTTGTCCCCCAAATTCTGTCCTCTCTTATAAGCCACATATAATGAATCAGAAACAATTCTATGTAGCAATTCATCTCTATGTAAAAATTTCCAATAGTGCTTTATTAATTCCCAAATCTTAATACTTAAAGTATTATACGTTGTTACAAAAATATTTTATCTTTTTTAACTTTGTTAACCATAGAATTAATATTATTAACACTATTAAATCTATTTCTACTATTAATCTCATGTTCATTCAAATTATGCTGTATTAATTTATCAATGGACTCATAAATTAAATTCTCATTATATCCTCTCCGTAAAAACATAGATAATGGTTGATTAATTTGTTTCTGTAAATCCAATTTATTATTACAAAGCCTAGGCAATCTAATCATCTCCCCATAGGGTAAGGATTGTATAGTATGATTCGGATGGCAACTAGTGCCAAACAAATATTGGCTGCCATCCTCAAACTTCCAATGAACTGTAGTTGCAATGGAGCCATCCTTCATTCCAGATAGATGAATGTCCAAAAAATTAACCTCTGTACCACATTGTAAACCATCAAATTTAATATTATATACATTATCATTTATTTCCGAAAAAAATATTGATACCTCATTTAATCCCCCATCTCGAAGAAAAATCAAATCATCAATGTATCTAAAATAAAATAAAACATGTTGTTGTACAAATGCATTCCTATATATATAATCCAACTCAAATTTAGCCATAAAGAGATTTGCATACATGGGGGCAAATGGTGCTCCCATAGCTGTACCTCTTAACTAATGATAAATAGCTTCATCAAAACTAAAATAATTATGAAGCAAACAAAAATAAGTTAAATCAATAATGTAATGAGAAGTTGGACTATGATCTAAAAAATATTGCAAGGCTTGAACTTCATCGATGTGTCTAATATTAGTATATAGGCTACTTACATCCATAGTGATCCAAAACATGTTCTGAGTCCAAAATACAGTGGATATTTTATCGATAAAATCAAATGAGTCCGTAATATAAGAATTAATTCTTTCAACATAAGGTAACAAATAATCATGTATCACAATTCCTATATTGTGCAAAAAATAATTTACAGCGGAAACAATGGGGTGTCCAGGGGGCGTTAACAAAATCTTTGTGTAACTTAGGAAGACAATAAAAAGTAGCTAAATTACAATTGTCAAAATTAAATTTAGTATCCAAATCCTTTTTGGAAAAATATCCCAAACGTACTCCCTTTTCAATCAATGCTGAAAATTCTTTTATAGCATTCAAATATTCAGCAATTTCACATTTTCATAAGTAGAATCATCACTTAAATGTTGCATACACATATTATAATATTGTTTGTAATGAAGCACCACTATTTTATTGCCTTTATTGGAAGGCTTAATAATTAAATCACTTCTATCTGCAAGGTTGTTAAGAGTAAGGCATTCATTTTTAGTCATATTATATTGCCAAAAACTATGACTATGTTCTTCAACGAGTTCCTGTATAGAAAAATTAAGCATTTCTGAAAAATGTACAACAGTATTGTTAGTATAGGGGGGTATAAATTTACTTCAAAAATCCATGCCACTAGTATCCAATAAAGAGTAGGCATTTAGAGACGTGCTAACACTCAAATCATCAGATAAACAAGAAAAGAAACTGTCACCTTCACTATCAGTTACAAGACTATGTTCTAAATCATTATTTTTCGACTGCTTGTCCCCTTGTGCATCAAAAAAACATTTTAGATGTAATTTCCTAACTAATTTAAAAACTTCCTGTTTAATTAAATATAACCTAGGTGCAACAGTAGGTATAAACTTCAAACCAAGATGAAGAACAGAAATCTGTTCATCCGTTAAAGTACATCCAGATAAATTTACAATATTTGAAACATCTAGAAAATTAGAATCAATATTACCATTCAAAGCGGAACAACCCAAGGAAGGACAATCAGTTCCATCTACCTCGTTTATAAGTCTGTTTAAATTGTCCTTCACTTGCTGTAGAAATGAAACCAATTCCTTTCTTCTTCTTTCCCATTTTGGAGCCTTCTTCATTGTGGCGAAAATGCTGTTGGTGGGACTCAGGTTCTTGTGCTGCAGGCAGTGGGGGAAAATCACGTACATCACCCTCTGAATCTGTAGAATAACATACCCCATCTGAGGAGGCAAAAGATACAGATAATAGTTTTTTATTATTACCTGTTTTCCCATATTGTCCTGAACGAATGTTCTGCTTGTTTCTCCACAAGAAGGCACATCCATTTCCGTAATCATGTACATTGCATTTGATCTTATGTAGTTTAAGGTGGACCTGCTCATTTTCAGACTTATTCAATTTTTCTTTCAAATTCTTAAAGATATCATTCACTTTAGAATCGCCCACTTGATTCAATAGTTGTGTATGCATCATATTTAAATCATTTTTAGTTTAGAATGAAGTAACTTTAAAGGGCCTTTTTAAGCCTAACCATGCTTTTCAAATGTACTGGACAGGCTATGATACCACTCATTTTATAGGGGGTATAACTTGAGTGTGAGTGGTCAAGCGTTTACATGCCTTCTCTTCCTAATTAGTGACATAAGTGACAGAGTAGAGTAAATTTATGATTCTCCATCCACTGACCCTAGTTGTGCTTGAATAAGTTCAGGGAGTAACTCTGTTTCACATGAATAGAAAGCTTGTTCCAGAGAAAGGGTAGTCTCTGATACACATACTTTTCCTCCTACATAGCTTATTTATGTTGTAAACAAGGTTTAGGTCCCTAGAGCGGATGTTTCTGATGATATTTGTTTTGTGGATATTGAACAGGTCGAGAAGGGTTATACATAAATCGCCTCTCAGCAGTCTGTAGGAGACCTAGTATAAGCACAAGGCTTTGAGGTGGTCCATCTAGGACATGTTGTCCACACCATATATTCTTTTTGTGATGAACCTCTGCAGAAGCTGAAGTTGGTGTATGTGCCTGGTCAGATACATACCTAAGGAGGCATTATACTTGATGACTGGTCTAATAAGAGAATATTATAGCATAACAATGGCATATTTGGACCTGGATGCCATACTCTTACTTATAAGTTGGGCAACATACATGATGTCTTACTACAGTAGACACGTGATGTTCAAAGGCCAAGTCACTGTCTACATGAGTTCCTAAGTGCATGACTACAGGGTCAGCTATTTGGGGTGTATTAGTGCAGTAATTTCCCAGGGTTGCATCTTTCTGATAGATACAATTATGCATTTTTGGCATTGAGTTTGACTGTCACTCTGGCACCAGTTATTATTCTGTGTGAATCCTTCTTGGAAGATGTTTGCATTTGGGATATTCTATGACTGCTTAGTTTGAAGTCATCTGCAAACTTGGTCAACCAGAGGTCTTTGACATTGGCCCTGATCTCAGAGAAGTAGATGCCAAAAGGGAGCATTCTCAGTGCCAAAAGAGAGCATCCCCAGCACCATGCCCTGAGGGTCTCTGCTAGTGATTGGCCTTTTTGTGGAGGTAGACTGCCCTATCCTTACTTCTTGTGTCATATCAGTGAGGCATCTGGCTATTCAGCAGGTGATATAGGGGTTTATACTTACTTTTATAAGGTTTTCTACAATGCTACAGAGAGGTTTTGTGTCAAATGCTTTGGCCAGGTCAAGATAGGCAATATGTACTGTTTTACTTTCATCCCTTGCTTTGATGACCTTGAAGAAGTCCACCAAGTTGAGTAGGCATGACCTGCCCTTGATGAAGCCAAATGGGGTTGTAATGGAGTTTTTTTTAGACTCCTGGCATAGAGCAGTGTGTCACCTTTAGATTGTCCTGAGTTGGTTCAGCTATATCAGATAGTTTATCAGGTTGGCATTGCCTAAAAAAGGCAGTATGGGAGTCAAGGCTTTGGCCAATATTCAAAAGGCTAGGTCAACCATATCCTCCCAGGCCAACAAGTATTGTACTCCCCTTCAAATGACACCAAAACTAAGTAAATTATTAAAGTCAAGTGTTCATAACATTTTTGAAAATTGGAAAGTATTTACTCTGCAGTGTAACAAATATTTTCTTTCACTTTTAATCTTATACATTTTAGTATGCCATGCATGTACCTTTTGGTTTAAAAGTATAGCAGACATAACCAGAGGTGTAAACTGCTAATAAGATTGACTCTGTAATCCTTAGGCTGATTCCCTTAATCTCCACTTATGTACAGTGTGACCAGTAACAAGTCTCTCAGCCAGCCAATGATCTGAGGTCATCCAAGAAAACAGTCACACTTACCTAGTAGGTTTACCTGATTGACTTAACACAATATATGCCACTGAGAAATAAAGTTTCATGGGCCACTCCTGAAAATACTGTTGTCACCTCTAAAACCTGGTATTTGATCCTAGTGAGTTTTCCTGGTTAACAAAAACAAAATAACTGAATAACCTTCTCTAATGTCTAATGCAGTTTCTTGTCGAACATCGAAATTAATCGCTAGTATTGAGGCTAAAGAGTCTAATACATAATAATAATGCATAACTATTAATTATCAGTCATCAAGTCCAGGCTAAAGTAGATGGCCTGTGGCTTACCAGGTTCACTGATGATTGCAAATTGGGCAAAATTATTGAGTCCTCCAATGATGTTAACATATTACAGAAGGTGCTAATACAGACAATTGATTGTGCCAAAGCCACAGACTAAAACTAAATGGAAAAAAGTCCATTATTATCCCCTTTGGAAAGGAGGAATTCCCTGCTAATTACTGTATTTACAGCAGCCCTCTAAGATCAAACTCAGTGGTGTGAGACTTAGGAACTCAGGTTGACAGAAATCTAAACTTCAATCACCTTGTTTCCACTGTGGTAAGGAAAGCCTTCTACATTGCGCATCTCATTAGTAAGGGCATCGCATCCAGGTTTAAGGATGTTCTAACTCCACTGTACTCGACCCTCATTAGACCACTAATAGAGTACAATACCCCCTTTGACATGTAACTCACCAGAAATCTGCAGCAGCTAGAGAGCACACAGAGGTTTCTCACAAGGAAAATCAGGGCCTGCAAACCATGTCTTACATGAATAGACTGAAAGGCCTGTCACTGTACTCTCTATCTTATAGGCTGCTAAGAGGTGACTTGTCCCTAGCCTAGATGGCAGTCTCAGACCCTGCACTAATGGAAATGCTACATATCTACAAATCAAACCAGACAAGAGTCGCTCACTCCAGGGATCTTAACCTAGCCTGTGACATCAACAGAACATGCTGGAGAGACAGATATTTCACCCAGAGACTGCCACTCCTTTGGAATAGACTCCCAATTCACATAAAACAGAGCTCCTCACTGACTATATTCAAGCATAACCTGGGCAATTGGATGGGAGACTGCAAGTTGATCCCAGGGGTGGCACCCATTTCCCTCATGGACATAGGTAGTCGATGCTAACTCCCTCTACTAATAACACACATTTAACCAAGGTCATTTAGGGTAACTTGGGTATAACATGGCTAAGCTTGTAAGGAAGAAAACACTTGAATAGAATGCTGCAAATATCTCCAAGTTTCTGCTTTAGGAAATTAAGTAATCAAAGAAAAATCAATATGTTCATATTAATAAAATACAAGTAATAAAACAAGTTCATTTATTTTGGAAAATGTATAATTTATTAGTATCTATATCATCTGTACTCTCACAATTAGCAGCTGCCCAGTGTTTTACCTCCTCCTGTTCTGAATTTTCATCTTTTTTTTAACATTTGATAAACACATATCACTCACAATTAAAAAAGTTCACATCAAACTTGGTGCACTATATAGGGCCAAACCTTAACTTACTCAAAACGCCAGACTAACCACAGCCAGATCCTACCTCCTATCAACTCTCCTCTACTGTTCTCAAATTTTCACTAACTTGGGCATGTCTGATTTGCATTGACTTACTGCCTGCTATAACACAATAAACTCTATTAATATGCAATGTACTCTAGAGCTTAACTTATCGCTACACAAACCAGCCACAGATAAAAGATTTTAAAATATTTAATAATAAATAATTAAAACCACAAGACAGTACTTTCTACAACCCAGTGCTAGTCAAAAGAGTTCAGAGATCACACAGAAATATGTAAAATAAATCAGTAGTACAGTTAAAAAACACTTAGTCTAAACTTTCTAATTTCTAGCTCTCTAAAAGAAAACACAAGTCTCAGATAACTTACATAAGACAACAGGCAGTGCTGAGTTGGATAGTCAGCCAAAAATGCTTAATAATCTCTTGTTCTCACTGTTTAAATTGAAACTCCAGTTCTGCTAAATATTACATCATCTTTTACACCTTCCTAGTGTTCCCAGGCTGACAGAAGCTGCATTTACATTATTTTACACTTAGAGCAATAAAGGACATTCCATATGTAAATTCTGGTCATTAACTTTAGCCTTAAAACAATAGGCAGGAAGCCTTCATCTAGCCAGACTGGAGCCGACTTGTAAAACATCAAAGGCAGTGATGAAATAATTTTAATTTCAAAGGACCAACAAGAAATGCTTGACTTAGCTTTCTTTACAGCAGATGGCAATGTTGCCACATTGTTTTAAGTTCAACGTTCATATTTACAAATGATAGAATTATGCACCAAATTCTATTTGACTAGGCTGGCAGCCTTCACCCATCTCTACCAGTCTTCACATACCTAACTG
This sequence comes from Protopterus annectens, assembly GCF_019279795.1. NCBI lineage: Eukaryota > Metazoa > Chordata > Ceratodontiformes > Protopteridae > Protopterus > Protopterus annectens. The sequence goes on along the minus strand of NC_056732.1, from coordinate 1,608,520,508 downwards.
AGTTCATATTACTGTCTGTAATCAGGCTTAGGAAATGTAATGTTTTCTGTTTTACATTCTCTTTTTGTAAATTCATGTCTTTTGGACTTGGACTTGTGTAGAAAAATACAGTGGACAGTTCTGCTAGTATAGACAGAGTACAGAAGTCACCCAATATATTTAGGAGTATCTCCGTAATGTTACTTCACTTTGTCCCTGTGGTCACATTACAACTTTCTGTACTATAATTAAGAAAATGAAGACATGCATCCACAGTGCTTTCAGTTTCCCAGTTCTATAGAATAAGCCATAAACTGTAGTTGTTTGAGTAGCTACTTAAGCTCTGCTGTAATATCTGGTAAGAAGATTTATTATGCACCTTAAAAAGGCTTACAGATGTACCTGCTTTAAAGATAATGATTACATGTTCAACCCCCACACACACACACACACACACACACACACACACACACACACTAATGTATTTCATCATTTTGATATCGCCTCTGTAACCAGGGGTCTGTAAAGTCTGTCAGTTCATTAGCCTATCCTATGTCTCTTCTAATTAACAGAGCTATCAAGTAATAATACATTCTTTCCTTCTCTATGGAAAAGATTCTTTATCATACCCCTTCATAAAGGACAAATCTCATCTAATATGACCAGTTTCAGACCCATTGCCATATTATCCCCTTTGTCAAAAATTCTAGAGACGTGCATTTAAGTGCAACTTCTTCAACATATTCTCCATGTGAAGCTCCTGACCCCCATGCAGAAAGGTTTTAGACCCTCCCATAGCATTACCACATCCTTATTAACTTTCACAGTTACTATTAACAAAGCCGGAGAGAAAGGCACACTTATTTCCTCTGTATTCCTTGATCTCTCTAAAGCTTTTGATCTAGTCTCTCACCAAAAACTCCTCTACCAACTACCTTCCTTTGGGCTTTCACAACCCACACTGTAATGGTTTAACAACTACTTAACTGATAGGTACCACTCTGTTAAATGGCTCTCTACTTTTTCTCCCTTCCTTCCTGTCAATACTGGTTTGCCTAAGGCTCCACTCTCATCCATTTATTCTTTAATGTCATTCACTAACAATTTACATAAATCCTGTCAGCAATCTTCCCTCATGCAATACACTGATGATTCTACCTTAATATGTATTTATGACAACCTAATACATCCTCAGAGAATTACTCAAGAAGCCTTTAACTCTATTGAAAGTTGGCTACATGATAATCACCTACTACTAAATTAAAAAAAAACTAAATTACTTCTCTTTTTTTTCCAAAGTCCCATGTCCATGAAAAAAAACAGCTGTAAAATTTCTTCCTTAAATAATACTATGATTGAAGTTATCCCACATACAAAACTACTTGGAATGACAAATCAATGACAATCTTAAATTTGATTTCCATATCCACAACAGCATCAAGAAAACCCATCAAAAACTAGGAACACTGCATAAAGAAATTCCTTACAGATGGTAGCAAGGTAACTCTAACTACCACTTACCTCTTAACCTCCCTCCTGTATGGAGCCTCTGTCATGACCAGCCTACAGGCCTCACTTAGCTCTAAACTTGAACCGTGCTATTACAAAGTTGCCAGATTCCCTTGCAACAAACTTTATCAGACCCACCACTGTTCAGCAGTAAAAACAGTTAACTTGTTCGAGCTTCCTCACCATCTATCTTATATTAAACTCATCTTAACCCATACAGTCATCCATACCCCATCTGTCTGCCCAGCACAGACCCTTTTAGTCAAATAATAAACAACAGCAAACCACATCAGGCTGTTAGGGTCAACAACAGCAAACGGCATAAGGCTGTTAGGGTCAGTCTCTACTCCAGTAGTGTAGCTAGAATTTGGAATAAAATTCCTATATCTGTCAGGTATGTCACACACCTTCATCTTTTCAAACCATTACTAAAAGACTTCCTCTCTGCCTCCTGGCTTTGCCCCTGCTCCTTATCTGGGACATAGCTCTCTAACAAGCTTTATCCCCTTTCGTATACTTCCCTTTAAAACACTAAATCACTTAATCTGCTTATCCCTTTCTAATACTTCACTTTCTTGTACAACACTTAAGTTCTGACATACAAGGTATCTCCAATAAACAAATTTTGTTTCTTCTAAATAAAATTAACCTTAGAAGGATAGTTCTCAGATGTTCTTTGTACAGGACCACGATATGTACAGCATTTGTGTAAACCACATTCTGTCTAAAGAGGCTGCCTATTAGCTAAACTTAAAATCTGTGGTAATGTTGGAGCAGATTGCTGCTCTACAATGCTTTATGTAAAAGAGTACAAACATAGTATAAGCTCAGTGCTTCCTGTTTGCCATACTAGACCAGCAGGATATAGCTTGTACCAGAAACTGTCTGGAACTTTTATAGGTCACAGTGAAAAAGATTACTAATTACAAGTTATTACACAATTTTATACAACAATGGGTCACTACTTAGCTAGCAAATCTGTGAGTTACCAAAAGGGAAGCTCTTATAATTCAAGCAAAAGAAAGAGGGCTTTGCAGTTTAATACACATGTTTTAAGGCAATGAAGTGCAAATGAGTTTCATTCTGTAGTTCTGGGTTTGATTCTGTCAGTCTCCATTTCTGTGCTGTGTGGTTCTGTGCAAGTCATTTAACCAGACAGTGCTCCTGGGCTGACTTCAAAAAGAGACATTTGTGATGAGTGGATTTAATTGATAAAATGGAAAGCACAGCATTTTGCAGTTTCTACCCGCAGAGCTCACCAAAGTCAGTATGTTACAATGTAACAGTAAGAGCTTTACATAACACTGTAGCAGGTACAAGCTTAAAATATAAAATGCAAAAGAGCAACTTGCTTTACAAAGAAGTCCAAAGTTTTTTGTTCCAAGTAGACGATTTTGACAAACAAAACAAGAATCTAGTAACCTATTAAATGCTATTACATTCATGATTATTTCACTGTAATCTCCATACAGACTTTATAGCCTTCAATATGCTATGTACAGGGATTCCAATATTGATAGGACAAGAATAAAACTTTTTAGAGTCCCGTGGTAGTGGTGCTGCTGTAGCATTATCACCTCACAGCAAAACGTTGTCCCGTTCGATTCTCAGCTAGAGCGTCTTCTGTGTGGAGGCATAAGTGAATGGGCGTGCCTTCGTTGAAGGTTGTGCATCAGGGCTGGTAACTCAGCATGTAAAATCCAGTACCAAACATTAGCGGACCGGAGTTCTGCTGTGGTGACCCCTAACCGGGATAAGCCGAAAGACACAACAAGAGATCTGCTTTAATCTTCTTATGACTACATTACAGGACCATTTGCAAGCACACAGCATCACTTATGACCAAAGCATTACCCACCAAATGAAGCAGCAGTGACCATGTATGATATATGATTCAGTAAATTGATTTTTAAGAAGATACTGTGGAATATGCAGCTGGCCAGCTCATCACTATTGCTTCTTCTGTTCTTCTGTTATAGTTAACTTTTGCAGTTTACAATGAGTGAAAACTCAACACTGTACAGTCCTGTAAGCTCATTTACTGTGCTCCATAAAGAATTTGTGTTTCTTTAAGCATTCTATTATTGACCCACACAGAAATATGATTTTGTTTGTTTATTTATTTATTTTTGGCTTGTTTATTTCAATAAAACATGATTAGATGACAGTTACTTTTTGCTTATTTTCTTAATCAGGGAACTGAAAATAGCCATTTCTTATTCTCTTTCTTCCTTGTCTATTGTCTCCCACTAGTCTAAATAAACAAAGCTTGCCTTAAAGATGATAACTACCTCCCTCCCATAATTGCAATACATGCATAAGTCCCACTGATAAGTCAAATCAAAATAATAGTGTTTGTCTGTTGTCAGTAGCCTCTACTGTTTAAATTGAAAGGAAAGTAGATGTCATGCAGTGTTTTGTTTTACATTTATTAGCCTACATTCCACAAATGGAGGTTTCCTTGCTTTCCTGTGATGCTTTACAGTATTAAGATGTGTGAACTTGTGTTGTTCCTACTAATACACCTATAATTTTCAGTAAAGAAAGTTGAGGAAGGTCTTCATGGATAGTAAATAAATATGACTAATTCAATATAAAGTCAATATTAAGAATCACAAAGAAAGTTCTGATAAATCTAAACTACTCATTTTGTAGAACACAAAACTCATTCACTTACTTTCCTCATACCTCATCAAGTTCATACTGCATGAGGACTCAATGTGCTGAGTTCAGCTCCCTGACAGCTATTTACCATACCTCTCAAAATCTGGGCAAAGACCCATGAAAAATAGATACAAATCTGTACACTGATTAACATAAAATTTGTTTGCATAATTATGCAACCCCACCCACTCCAATGGAATTGTTGGATACCAACTTTCAAATGCAAACTGAAGAACCAACAACCAAAATATGGCCCCAGAGCCCAGAACCTGTAGTAAATGGTAACCATTTTTTAAATGTGTAGCAATGATGCTCACTGGAAAGGGAGAAGATGATGAACCTTAGTATTTTGTTTTGGTGACTTGCAGTATATGGGTTTTGTGGTAAAAGTAGGGTATTTAATGGTAGGCAATATTCTAATCTTAGCAAAAGAATATTATAGTTTGCTAGGACCTCCAAAGGTCAATCTCCATTGCCTACTGATCAGTGGCGTTGTTAAAGTTTGTGCCCTCTGGGGCTGTCTTTGAGTTTGCACCCCTTCCCCCTCACAAAATAATGGTCAAGTGGGGGCCCCCATACACAGCCCTCTCCCCTCTAGCCATTCTAATGTCCCATTACTTAGCTGTTTCTCCCCATTTACCATAACACTGTAATGTGCATACTGCTTTACTTCTACAATAATTATTTGGATTTCATTTAAAACTTTTATTTTCCATTTTATAGCACAAACACCAATAGACATCTTCTAAACAAAGCAATACAGTCTCACAATGAAAATAGACTTAGCATTAAAACTTCTCTTCCCTTGAAACTCACATTCGTTGAAACAGCATTGAAACCCACATTCAAAGAAAATGCATCTGGCTAGTGGCAGATAAAGATTAACTTTGGGTTGTTTTCAAATCATAGGCCCCTTGCACATGAATCATGCATGTGTTCTTTGATACACCTTCCTGACTCTATTAAATTATATTCCTTGTATTAAACAACACACTTGTTAGAGTGCATGGTAAATTTATTTTTTTGAACATTTTTCCAGTACGTAATGAAACAAAATGCATGAACCAATAATGACAAAACTGCTCAATTCAGAACATTTCTATCATAAAAGTCTACTCAACCTTTTACAATCCAGAGTCTCAGTAAATATGCACAATCTCTACAGAAGTAAAAGTCACCTAAATAATTCCACATTAAAGAGATCTGTAACTAATGAAGATGTTGCTGCTAGCAAACAACTTTATATTTCATTGTTTCATCTACAAATAAAGTGTCTGTTGCCCTTGAGGAATAAATTGCCCATAAATTAAAAAAAAGTGATAAGCTAGTAATATTGCAATAGGGAATGGATGGCAAACTGATAACAGGTTCACAGTTACTAGGTATCTCCACCAAAGAGTACATTCCCATGGCTGCAGCATCCACCCCCTTTAAAAGTACAACACGGTACAGTATCAGCAATGTATTGACATACTGTGGGAGTAGAACCCACAGCCTTCTTCATCAAAAGGAAATATTCTACCTGTTGTGCTACTAGCAACACAAACAGACTTGGCATAAGCAGCACTAAACCTCTCCCCCCTGAAGAACTATGCAGCACAAGAAATCTGAAAAAAGTCAACATTTATTTGGGGGCGAGACAAAGGTCAAAACCAGGGACACATTTTAAACATTGCTTGTATAATCTTAGAAAAGCTGCTAGAACAAAATGTTTTGTGTTACCATGTATTTCATGAAAGATAGGAAGACTGAAACTTAAATGACTATCATTATTTAGTGAATTTGGTTCTCACTGATTTGCCAGAAAACCAAAAACTTTAAGAGGAACAGCCCAAAAGTATGAGCCAAACATTTCAGATTTTTTGTAAAACTTTGGACAGTTGAGAACTATGGACTTAACTCTTTGAATTACAAGTGGGGGGAGGTATGAGTAGAGAATTTAGGCTCTTGCTCCTTGTACCTAAGGTACAGGGTTTGAGTCTGATAAGGTACTGAGTTTGAGTCTGAGTAACTCTAAACACCAGTTATACCTAACTGGGGCATTACACACACACACACACACACACACACACACACACACACACACACACACACACACACACACACACACACACACACATGCATGCACGCGCGCGCATGCATGCACGCACACACACACACACACACACACACACACACACACACACACACACACACACGCATACACACATGCACACACACACTAGAAGCTGCAAAGAAAAAAAGTGTTCACTACAGAAGCTGCTGCAAAGAAGAAGCACCGCTTCTCTTAATACACTTAAGTCAATACACACACAGTGATGCCTGCTGTTCAGTAAAGAAGCTAGTGACATTTCTCTCAATGTACATAGTGATGCCTGCCATTCAATACAAAAGCTAGTGCCATTTCACTCAATGCACTTTTATTTTTTATTTTATTTTATTTTACATTTGTTGACCGGGCTAGTCTAGCTGGATATATTTCCATTTTCAGTAGAGGCCCAGGGAGAAAAGCTCCACATAAATTTTAACAAAAGGTCAAAAATAGACAATCAAAATGACAAATCATCATAAATGGCGAGACAATAAAAAAATAGAACCCAATTACAGATATACACATAAAAAAATCACACTTCTAAGGATAATAGTATTAGCTGTAATAACATCAAGAACAAGGCATAAAGCAGAGAGCAAAAATTGATTTATAATAATTTATAGAACTAATCTTAGTACCAAAAGGAGAAAGAGAAACTCTATCATAGGAGAGGAGGAAGGGAAGCAATTTAAGAAAAGTGAAGGAAAAGTAAACAGAATGGAAGAGAGAGATTAACAAAGGGGAAAGAGGAAACAGACAAAAAAACTCTAGGGAGATAGATTGAAGCAGACTCACAAAAAGAGAGAAAGAAAATAAAGTAGTAGGAAAGCTCAGAGTATTAGAAAAGCACAGAAGAGGTAAAAGATTAGTCAGGTTTTGTACAGGAACAGAGCCAGTGGCTTTGGAAGTAATCTTTGATTTTATGTTTAAAGAGAGGTAGAGATGTGGTAAGTGTTATATCACTAGGGAGCAGATTCCAGTTCCTTCCTACAGTATTATTGAATAGAGAGTCACCAGATGAATTATTAGTCTTTGTAATAGTAGCCATAAGTTTACTGGAAGAGCGAAGGGAGTTTAGGTTGTTATAAGGGATTAAAAGTTTAGAGAGTATAGGGGTATTATTGGGCTGGTATAGAATTTTATGGGCAATAGTGAGTTGAGGGATTAACAGAAGGTTTTGAAGTTCTAGCCAGCCTAGAAGTTTCAGGTTAATACAGTGATGAGTTCTGAAAGGGTTGCCAGTGTCCAGACGGGCAATGTTGTGGTAGCAAGTAGCCAGTTTGTTATGGTAGGCTTTCCTTAGGTTAGTAAAATTGGTGAGGCGTAAAGAAGAGTTGACAGAAGATGGGAGTGGGCAATCTTGGCTCTGGATGAAGAGGTTAGGAAAGGTTTAATTCTATATAGGCTTCCTATTTTTCTATTGACTATTTTAATGGTGTTGTTGATATGCTGATCAAAGGAGAGGTTATTATCAATTGTTATTCCTAAAAGTTTTGTTGTTGGATCAGGGGTGATGAGAGTGGCATTATTTGAGGAGATGGTGAAGTGCAAAGGAGTGGACCGTGCTAGGGGAGAAAAGGAGAAGTTTAGTTTTTTTGGCATTGAGGAGGAGGTTTCGTCTGGTGAACCACGTTTCTACTGTGTTGAAGACATTTTGAGTAATAGATGAAAGTACATTAGGAGATGAAGCAGAGCAGATAAGTGTGGAGTCATCTGCATATTGAATGCAGGTTGCTTGTGGGATTGCTGAGTGGAGATCATTGATGAACAGGGAGAAGAGAAGGGGTCCTAGAATGGAGCCTTGAGGTACACCGATGGAAACGGGTGTGAGTGAAGAAATTTGGTTTTCCCACCGAACTGCTTGTTGTCTATTGCTGAGGTAGGATGTAAACCATTTAGTGGCAAGATTATCAAAGGAGAGGGATGTAAGAGTGTTAATTAAAATGGAGTGGTTGACCATGTCAAAAGCTTTAGAGAGGTCGATGAAGAGAGCAGAAGAGAGAAGGTTGTTCCTATTGATGGTATCTACAAATGATAGGAGAGCAGTGGTAGTACTGTGATGAGGTCTAAAACCATGCTGACAGTTTGCTATTATGTTGTTTTGAGAGAGATACTGTAAAAGTTGATGGTGAATACATTTTTCCATTATTTTTGCTAATGGAGAAAGGAGGGCAATTGGTCTATAGTTTGAGTATTCAATGGAATTCCCACCTTTATGTAATGGGATAATGTGGGAAATTTTCCAGATGTTTGGGATAGTTACCTCTTGGATTGTCCTGTTTATAAGTATAGATACTGGATAAGCAATTTCTTTGGCAGCTTTTTGGAGAAAAAGTGAAGGGAGTTTATCAGCAGAAGGGGTACAAGGCTTCAGTTTGTGAATAAGTCTAGAGATGAAAGAGGTAGGAATAGGTTGTAGTTTAAAGTTATTGGAAGAGTGTCTTTGGTTTATTGGTGGGCAGGAGTTGTTAGTGCTAAGATGTCCAGCTAGAGATAGAATAGTGTCAGTAAAAAAGGAGTTGAAAGCATTTGCAGTGAGGTGGGGAGTGTCTGGGTCAGCATTAAGAGGGGTGGGAGTTTTGGATGTTCCTGGGGAAAGGAGTCTGTTAATAGATGACCAAAACTGTTTGGGATTGTTATGATGAGTTTGTTGAAGTTTGCAGTAGAAGTTTTTTTTGTCAGTAATTATTGCTTTTTTAGTTGAGTTTCTAAGTTGGTGGAAATGAAGAAGATCGTGGGAATTTCTATGGCATCTCCATTTAGCCCAGACTTTATTTCTGGAGAGAATTTGCTTTTTAGTTTCCTTAGAGAGCCAAGGGGCAATATTGGGTTTCATTCTGATGGTGCGTTCAGGAGCATGTTTGTCAAGAATGGATAAGAAAGTGGCATTAAAGTAAGATACTGCATTTTCAAGAGGAAGAGATTTTAAGGGGCTCCAGTTGCATTTGCTGAGTTCATTTTGAAATAGGTCTATGTTAAAAAGTTTTGTTGAGCGTATTTTTTGAATGTTAGGGAGGTTTGGGAAATCAGTCTTTTCTCTAGTGATATAGGTTAAAGAGTGATCACTTATATCATCAGGCAGGGTTCCTACTTTGTAGGCCTGTTTGACTTTGTTTATGAGTATCCAATCTAAAATACTCTCTTTATTGTTAGGCTTGTTGATTCTAGTGGTTGAGGTGATAGTCTGGTTGAAACCATATAGGTTCATATGAGAGGAAGGATTTTCTTCATTGATAGTATTCCAGTCAACATTAATGTCACCTAGAATTATAGTTTCTTGGGGGTAAGTAGTAGATACCCAGCTAAGAAAGGGTTCAAGTATGGGTATGTTGTTCCCTGGTGGTAAGTAGATGCAGATAATGTAAAGAGATTTCTTGTTGTTTATTTGGAGTTTTGTTATGATGGTTTCTACTTTACAGTCCAGGGTAGGATAAGCTGGAAGAGTAGAGATATTTAGTTGATTCTTCAGAAGAATTGCTACTCCACCACCTTTGCGTTTTGGTCGGTCAAGTCGTACTATACTATAGCCTTGGGGTAAGATCTCAGTGTCTTTTGTATGTGGTTTGAGCCAGGTCTCTGAGAGGCAGAGAATGTCAAATGAATGGATATCTAGGAGGGCGTGTAATTGAGCTATTTTGTTATTTATACTATGAATGTTAAGGTGTCCTATAAGGAGGGAGTCATTAATTTTAGGTATATTTGTTTTGGGAGAGGGATAAGTTGGCCCAGGATTAGGGTGGATGTCTCCATCTTGTAATGTAGAAGGATTTGGTCTGGTTATTAAATGGTTCTTTAGAGATTTGTAGTTTTAGTTTCTTATTGGTATGATGGACATACTTAAGGTGTGAGAGTCTGTGGTATTTAGGTAAGATATAGTTGGGGTTAAAAGTAATGTTGGAGTGTAAAATGGGAGAAGTATGTGTGAGAGTTGAGGTGTGTTTGTTGGAGTAGACAGGGTGGACAGAAAGAGGACTTTCAAAAAAGGTAACAAGGTATGCTGAGAACAGGATGGTAAGGAGTAGAACTGTGAGTGTGAGCATAGTAAGGAAAGTGGGAGGCATGATTAAAGGGTAGAAGAGTAGTAGTAAAGGAAGGAACTGAAATAGGATAAATCAATACACACACAGCTATGCCAGCCATTCAATACAGATGCTGCTACAATACAGAATTCTCTCAATACACTTAAATCAATACACACACACACACACACACACACACACACACACACACACACACACACACACATACAGCGATGCCTGCCATTCAGTACAGAAGCCTGCCAGAAGCTGCTGCAAACACACACGCCGATACCTGCCAGAAGCTGTTGCAAAGAAAAAAAAGTGTTCAATACAGAAGCTGCTGCTGCAAAGAAGGGCTGTTTCTCAATACAATTAAATCAATATACACACAGCAATGCCTGCTGTTCAGTACAGAAGCTAGCGCCATTTCTCGCAATATACTTAAATCAATACACTTAAGCACACATAAGAAAAAGACTGACCAATCAACATAGGGAAAAGACCATTTCTTTCAATGCACTTAAGCACACACCGATAAACAAAACAAATGCAGCAGCACATAGGGAAAAGGTTGCCATTGCACATGCAGCAGGTATTTTTTTTGCCTTACCTGGAGCCGGGGAAAGAAAGATGTGCTGTGCCACTGCACTTCCTGAATAAACATGCGGACTGGTCCTACTCTGCAGCAAGTTAAATTAAATTATGGCTTGGCATTCTGACAGGCTGTTTGTCTGCCTTGTGAAAGCTGACATCATTGCGCACGCCCTGAATGTGATGACGTCAGGAACAAATTCGTCAAAAAAAAAAAAAAAAAAAAAAAGAACAGGAAATTTGGAAATTAAAGGAGCCACTCAGGAATTTGTGGCACCCCAATATTTTGCCCTCAAAACTGGTATTTACCAAGGTATTCAGTACGGTTGAGAGGTATGCTTGGTACTGTTTATTATTCTCCGGAAACTATAATGGAGAATCATGTCTTGTAAAAGCCTAACTAAAAATAAAATTTAAGTTTGCATTTTGACATGGCACTGTGAGGTGTTTAATATAACTATATTCATTTATTCTTAAAGTTTTGTAAGCACTCAAAAGGTCAGCCAGGATTAAAAGGTGATTGGCATGAGCACAGTAACACTTAAACACTTATATATCATGGCATAGTAAGTGTAGTTCTAAAGCAGGGTGTGATACTAATTATGTGCTACCAACTATGTGCAAATTATGTAAAACGTTCTTTTATAGATACACGTCTGTGATTTAACTATATATGGCTTACTGAAAAGAGTCTTTTTTAACATAAAGATTAACCCAGAAGTAAGTGGAATTAACAACTAAAATTAATAAAAAGTACATAAAAAATTATATGGATATGAAAAGCCTTCAGTTACACTAATGCCCCTCTCCACTGACAAATAAAAATATCAGTTATGAAATAATGGCACATTAAAAACAAAATAGCATTTGTAAGTTTTAATGTTTGGCCTCCCTTTTATTGATCCATGTTAAAATGAAAAATAAAGTAAATAAATATGAGTAATTCAATACAAAGTCAATATTAAGAATCACAAAGAAAGTTCAGATAAATTTAAACTACTCATTTTATAGAGCACAAAACTCACTCACTTAGTTTCCCCACACCTCAAGTTCATACTGCATGAGGACTCAATGTTCTGAGTTCAGCTCCCTGACGCTGATCTCTGTCATCAGTTTTCCATAAAAAAATCAATGCAGATGTGATTTCTAAGCATGTCCTAGCACTAATTCCTGGGTTTTAGGGATTTCCCCTTTTTCATGTTAGTGTGACCACTGAGTATGTTTGTGTTGTGCATGTTTGTGTGTGTGTGTGTGTGTGTGTGTGTGTGTGTGTGTGTGTGTGTGTGTGTGTGTGTGTGTGTGTGTATGTGTATGTATATGTGTGTGTGTGTGTGTGTGTGTGTGTGTGTGTGTATTATGAAGTACCAAGCTAACCACTACACCTCTATGCTGCCCACTGAAGATTGAAGTCTTTTAATAGGTGTTAAGTGTTACAGGACAGGAATTTCCTTTCTAGTTAACTGTCTCAAAGAGTATGCAGCATGCTTCGGTGTATGCACTGAACTGCTGAAATACAGTTTAACTCACTATACTGCTTACCAAAACTTTTTTTTAAACAGCACTCAAAGTACGTTCTCATATTTATTGACTAATTTTACTCTTCAGAAAGAATTTTAAATATTCAGCTTTACAGTATCAAACAAATTAGATCCAGAAAAGTGTTAAATTAGACACATTTAGCCAATATTCTAAATTGTTATTTTATCTGTGCCATTCCTCCCCCATCCTCTGAATTTTTAGATATCCAAAAATGTGTTTAAATATAATAGATGCTACCTGTTATCTAGAATAAGATAATTTATCCTGCCATTACGGCAGTCCAGGATAAACATTTCACTACTGGTGTGGAGATGACTACTACAAAATGAAATACTGCACAAAGTGTTTTGTGCAGAAATTTAGGGACTAGAAAAACAAAGTAGTTCATAATGAGGCAGTTGATAAAAAATAGACTAAAACTGAAAATGGGTTCAGATATTTTCACTAAGTTTCACAGAGTTTTATATAGAAGTAAATTAATTTATTGTAGGGCCTCAGTATTTTCTCTGTTACAGTTGAGTATGGCATCAGACAATTGTATTAATTCAACTATGCACAAACAAAATAGATTTGTCAGACAATTAAGACTATATTGCTCTGTACTGCTTCCTCAGCAGAATCAATACAGCCTTCAGATGCTAAGCAGATCTTGTGTATCAGTGTCTTAAGGCCCTATTAATTCACACACACACACACACACACACACACACACACACACACACACACACACAGAAAATAAGTTTCATTAACTCCGTGGAGTAGGAAATAGTATTTTTGCTGTCTGTTGCTTCCCCATTAAACAGTATCCCAAGTGATATTTGTGAACATGTAAACTAAACAGAAATGCTATTTTTGCTTGTATTTAGCAATAACTTAGGATGTGTGAAAACAGAATATCTCTTGCCAAACAAGCATGCTCTGTCAACCCTTCATGAACTGCTGTCAGCACCTCTTCAAAAAATGCAAAAAAAAAACAGTATCTTCCCTTAACAAACCCATATTACATATATAACTAAAGTAGGTTCTCTGTGTCATTTTGAATAAGCTTCAGTATGGCAGTCTCCATGATCTTACATAGAATACTGGTCAGGCTCATGGGCCTAAAAGTGTTTTGAGTCTGATGTGGCCATAGTATTCACACTGGTCCACTGAGCAGATGTTAAAAAACATGTAGTGTCTTGACCAATCCTTTGGTTTAGCATTATATTTTATTAACATTTGTATTCACACATATATACACAAATATATTCTGTCTTAGTCCTGCTAACCTTCATTCCTGTCCTCTCTAGAGCATACCTCCACCTCTCCAGGGTCTCCTCAACCTGTTCCCTACTCTCACTACAGATCACAATGTCATCAACAAACATCGTAGTCCACGGGGACTCCTGTCTGATCTCATCTGTCAACCTCTCCATCACCACTGCAAATGTCACTGTCTATAGATATTTAGTATTGTCTTGTTCTTTTATTATTTATTGTAGAAGAACCACACGTCTGAGATCCCAGTAGTAGTGATGTTCACCAAATAGGTGAAAAAACAGGCTTCCACAAATAAAACTGATGTTTTATTACATATAAAAAGTACATTGAGCGCTTTCACCCACTTAACACAGGCTTCATCAGAACAAAGAGTAATCAATGTTGTGCTCTTTAAATACTCCTTTTGGCGCCAATTTTCAACAGACAATTAAAGGAGTATAACTTAGAACAATACATATAAAAACTTCATAATAATAAAACTTCTGTAACCTTAAGTTAAATAACAGTACAATTATTCAAATTCATACATTACCTAAAAATATATATCCTATACGTAAAAATGTGTGTTTCTATAAATATAATATATATATATATTTTTATATTTTATGTATACACTACATTATGGTGAGCATGAACAATCGTGTCAATAATTCTCCAGAATTGGTTTAACTGATATGAAGTCATTCAGTCCCGGGGGGGTAGTAGCATCAGTAAGTAATTGCCAATAACTCTCTCTGAATGCAAGTTTACTTTTAATGTTACCCCCCCCCCCCCCGGGATTAATCCTTACAACTTCTAATATACCAAATCTAAACTGGTGATCAGTACCTTTATTCATAATGTGTCTGGCTAGTGCATTTTTATCATCCTTAGTCCTTATGCTATATATGTGTGAATAAATCCTTTTCCTAAAATGCTGCTCAGTCTTTCCAATGTAATAGCTGGGACACATTGAGCATACTGCCAGATACACTATGAATTTGGTGTTACAGTTTCCTTTCTTAAAGAATATTTTCGTTCTATTATAATTCTTACAACAATTTTCAGATTTTTAATTACACTAGTTTAAAGCTAAATAAAGCACATTTTAGGCTTTTTTCCAAAGGTATGAAGTTTATACCTGACACTAGCTTTAAAGTTGCAGACTGTTTGTGTGATTTTAAAAAATACATACGAAAATTAAATTTATCCTTGATGTTCAAGGACAACAATAAAAAAGCTGATATTATGCTTGACTTTACTGATATAGCCTTAAAGAAAAGAAGCACTTTTATGCCACTTATGAATAAAGAGGTACAGAGATATGAAAAATTAGTGACTCAAGAGATTTACAGAAAAAGTAGAAATTCCAGTGAGGAAATAAATATTTTGAAAGAACTTACTTCAGCTAACAACTTTAGGATTATGAAACCCGACAAAGGAGGGGGCATTGTGGTCTATGATAGTATGGAATATAACACCAAAATACATGAGATTTTACATGATTCAGGCAATTATGAAACAACATCTCTTAATGAATTAAATATTGCGTACAGAAGGATTGACCTCTTTTTAGAGGAATTCTATCTAGACAATCGAATAACTGATGACATGTACCAATTTCTAAAAGTGGAATTTCCAACTATGGCCACAATGGTGGGCATTCCTAAGGTCCACAAAAATGTTGATGACCACCCTTTTAGGCCTATAATTTCAGGCAGTAAGTCAAAAACATTCCCTCTAGGGAAGGTCATAGATTCCCTACTAAAACACGTTTACCATAATGTAGAGCACATGGTAAAAGATTCATGGGAATTTTTAAGTAAATTTCCCACACACCTGGATAAGCATGATCTAATTTTTACCTCTATTGACGTTATAGATTTATTTATGTGCATCCCTAAGCAAGAAGGTTTAGAAGCTTTTAGTGAAAGTATATACAGACACAGCAATCTAGAATGGGATAGAATAAAATTTATAAATGAGTTAATGTCTATTGTACTGGAATACAATTTTATTTTTTATGAAGGAGAAATTTTTAGGCAGACCAAGGGCGTAGCTATGGGGGCAGCATGTGCCCCCATATACGCAAACTTGGTTATGCTCAATTGGGAAGAAGAAACCATCTTTAAAAGTGAATATCAAGTTAGAATAAAATATTATTCACGTTTCTTAGATGATATTTATATCATTTGGGAAGGAAATCAAGATTCATTAGACAAATTCATTACATATTTGAACAATAGTAGTTCATATTTGAAGTTTACATCAAACAGTAGTAGTATAGGAGTCCCATATTTGGATACAATGATAACTAGAAAGGACAACAAATATTTTTCCAGAATTTATAGGAAAAAAACGTTTTCTAATTCATACATAGATTTTGGAAGTTGTCATCTAAAAAGAACTAAGAGAAATATATACAAAGGTCAGTGTATAAGAGCAATGAGAATGACGTCATCTTATACTGAAATGGTTCAAGAAATCCAGTTTATTACTTCATTATTTTTGGATAGAGGTTATAACTTGCAAATGATGGAGAAAATTAGTAAACAAGTGATGGAACAATGGGGATCAAAATTTGCTCCTTTATTAGGAACAAAACATAGTTCCATACCAGGATTAGGTTCTGGTAGAATGTGTAAAGTCAACGAAGCTTACAAAAGATCTTGTATTATTGAATATGGACACAGTAGTGGTCAAATTAAGGAAATTATGAGTAAACACTGGGATACATTATTAGTGAACGATGAGATGATAGAATTGTTAGGAACTAAACCAAGTTTTGTATTCAAGATGGGACGGAACTTGAGTATTTTAGAAAGGGGTTCCAAAGCACAGGACAATAGGAAGAATACTTATACTTCCAAATGTGGTGCGTGTGCACAGTGTAGTTATATTATGGAGGATAAAAAAACAGTGTTAAGTAATTATAATAGAACGAAAATATTCTTTAAGAAAGGAAACTGTAACACCAAATTCATAGTGTATCTGGCAGTATGCTCAATGTGTCCCAGCTATTACATTGGAAAGACTGAGCAGCATTTTAGGAAAAGGATTTATTCACACATATATAGCATAAGGACTAAGGATGATAAAAATGCACTAGCCAGACACATTATGAATAAAGGTACTGATCACCAGTTTAGATTTGGTATATTAGAAGTTGTAAGGATTAATCCCAGGGGGGGGTAACATTAAAAGTAAACTTGCATTCAGAGAGAGTTATTGGCAATTACTTACTGATGCTACTACCCCCCCGGGACTGAATGACTTCATATCAGTTAAACCAATTCTGGAGAATTATTGACACGATTGTTCATGCTCACCATAATGTAGTGTATACATAAAATATAAAAAAATATATATATATTATATTTATAGAAACACACATTTTTACGTATAGGATATATATTTTTAGGTAATGTATGAATTTGAATAATTGTACTGTTATTTAACTTAAGGTTACAGAAGTTTTATTATTATGAAGTTTTTATATGTATTGTTCTAAGTTATACTCCTTTAATTGTCTGTTGAAAATTGGCGCCAAAAGGAGTATTTAAAGAGCACAACATTGATTACTCTTTGTTCTGATGAAGCCTGCGTTAAGTGGGTGAAAGCGCTCAACGTACTTTTTATATGTAATAAAACATCAGTTTTATTTGTGGAAGCCTGTTTTTTCACCTATTTGGTGAACATCACTACTACTGGGATCTCAGACGTGTGGTTCTTCTACACGTCATTTTGTACATTCGTTGGTTGCAAGAACTTTTTTTCTTATTCAATTATTTATTGTAGAGATATTTAAGTTTTGAGAATATTTGCATATTTATTTGGTGACACTGTGGGGGCCACTCCTAATATGGTGAGTGTGGAAGAGAGGTGAACAAGAGAATACAGGCAGGATGGAGTGGGTGGAGAAGAGTGTCAGGAGTGATTTGTGACAGACGAGTACCAGTAAGAGTGAAAGGGAAGGTCTACAAGAGGGTATTGAGACCAATTATGTTATATGGGTTGGAGACAGCGGCATTGACAAAAAGGCAGGAGTCAGAGCTTGACGTGGCAGAGTTGAAGATGTTAAGATTTGCACTGGGTGTGATGAGGATGGACAGGATTAGGAATAAGTATATTAGAGGGTCAGCCCAGGTTGGAAGGTTTGGAGACAAAGCCAGAGAGGCAAGATTACGTTGGTTTGGACATGTGCTAAGGAGGGATGCAGAGTATATTGGGAAAAAGATGCTAAGGATGAAGCTGCCAGGGAACAGGAAAAGTGGAAGGCCTAAGATAAGGTTTATGGATGTGGTGAGAGAGGACTTGCAGGTGGTTGGTGTGACAGAGCAAGATGCAGAGGACAGGAAGAAATGGAAACAGTTGATCTGCTGTGGCGACCCCTAACGGGAGCAGCCAAAAGAAGAAGAAGATTAATATTACTCAGTAAAATTGGATACCCTTTGTTAAGGGCCTTAAAATAGCTGGCAAAGGGTTCTTGGTGGCAGTGATAACCACCTTAGTCTGGGCAAGAGGGGGCATAGCTAGTAAACCTGTGCCAGCCTTGTGTGTGTGTGTGTGTGTGTGTGTGTGTGTGTGTGTGTGTGTGTGTGTGTGTGTGTGTGTGTGTGTGTGTGTGTGTGCAAATCATATCTCAAGGAGTGTGTGTGTCAGCTACTTGGGCAGGGACACGAGGCACTTGTTGGACAGATAGAGTGTTGGAGGACTTGGCTTGGAACCCTGGCTAAGGACTCAACTCTATAGCTGTGCCAGTGGGGAGTCTTATTGGGGATCTAGAGAAAGAGAGAGGAACCAGCCAGGGACTGACTGTGTTCCCTGTGGGGTCGTAAGGGAAATTGTGCTTGATTGTGCTTGACACAGAGAGCTGCATCTGGAGATACTGTGCATGTACTTGTTATCCTCTCAGTGAACGTTCCCCACAGGTGCCAATGGTGTGGACTGAGGCTACTTGATTACTGGCCCAGTGGAGGGTTGTCACACCTGTATACATAGAGAAGTGTACAAAACTACTTAAATATAACTATCAGAGCAGCACTTTGTCTGCTGTAATGGTTTGTGACCTTAGGGAACCTTGCAATGAAATGGAGCTGAGAAACTTAAGACAACTGTGCACATATTTCTCAGTTATTTGACGAGAAAGGATCAGAGGAAGTCAGGGTTCTAAAGGATGAGTTCAACATCTGGCTATCTTCTCAGTGAAAAGTCTCAGCAGGAATCCTATAATCAGCAATTGTGAATGTTTTATTGCGACATCTAGCAGGTGATACAGTGCGTTAACTTTGTGAGCCGTAGTTCCTGTGGTGCAGTGCTTGATGCCTTCAGTCTTTATTTGCCTCTAGAGACTTGGCTAGGCCTATAATGGCCCCATTGATCTTTAGCCTAGTATACACCTATGAACCTGTATCACTATCTGGAATAACAAGATGAATTTAAAGTGCATACTGACAAACGCAATAGGGCATCCAGACAGCTATGAATTCCACATAATTACCCACATCTTCCCAAAATGGACACTGGTTTTGTATCTACAGAGGTATGCAGGCAACATCAAATACCTCATCATAACTGGAATCAAACTACAAATTACAATGATATAAAGAAAAGAACTTGAAGAGGCCAGACGTGTCAGTTTCACAGGGTATGACTTGATGGTAAAGGTGTTAAGAAAATATTCCTATGCTGAAAATTAAACACACCTGAATAAAATGTGCTGATAACTATTTCTGACTAACACATGTTGTTACTTTAAGATCTCATGTTCCTGCTTATTATAAATACTGCACCTTAGTTAAATATAAGCTATGTAATGATTTCCTTCTCTGTTAACCACACCATCTGCTGCTGGGATTAGAGCTCAGAATCCATGCAAATAAGTACTACACGGTTCAGTTGTTTCTGTGTTCCCTTTGTTTCAGTAAGAAACAAGAAGTACTGTTTTTAAAATATTGAGGAATCACGTCACTCAGTACTAAAACCCATTCTTGCAATCATAGAAAATTGAATGTGCCCCTTCCATTGCTGTCCTGAAAAATGGTACAGCAGAGTTCTTAATTAGTAAGCATTTATATGGGTTTCGGCAAGCAAATGAGTTGCCTTTCATTTTATGTCAAAATAATATGAGGTAAGATGCCCTGTGCTGTTAAGCTTATCCTTTGTTTCTCATATACATGGAAATGTAATAGGCAAAATCATGCTAATTTTAAAACACACAACAGGAATTGGATAGAGACTCACAATACAAAGCAAAAATTGTTAATTTATGTAAATTTATACAAACATATTTAGATACAATTTCACAGCTGATAAAAACAACAATATTTGCTCTTGAGAGTATTTGCAATTAGCAACTTAATTTGGACATGTACCTGTTTTTGTAATATTAATTTTGGTTTTGTGCAAGATTCTGTCAGTTTGCTTCCCATATTGTCTTTACCTGGGTCACGACTGAATGCTGTTAAGAAATCTTAATTCATGCAGTTACCACATGAATAAATTAAAACACTCCAGAGGGAATAAATAATATGAGCAGAGTCAAAAAACAATAGGCCATCTATAAGCTGTAACACAGAGCCAGCTGAGAGCAAACCTACACGTTGTTATGTAAATGTTCCATTTTGGGGGGCATTATGTGAGGCTTATTAAAAATGTGGTAAATTGCAGGTCAGAATGGGAATAATAAAACTTGCTGCTATAGAAATTCATGCCTGATAAGTTATGTTAATATCAAGGATAATCTTGCTGTTGGTGGGTTTGCATGTTTTCATAGACTTAGCTCTAAAGTAAGTGAGGGATCTGTCATGCCCCCACCACCACCACCAAGGTGACAGACAGACTCAACTACCTAAACCAGAACCTTTACTACAAAAGCAGGTAAAATTAATAATTTGACATATTAAAATTCGCAGATGGATCTAAAGTTCCAAACAGCATAACATGCATCTTATTTATATTGAGCTCCAGTCTTCAGCTTATTTTTGTAAGCAACTTTTTAATAGCAGTTTAATCAAGAGTGAGTATTTCAGAAATATGTGGTGTCAGAAGGGTATGTTCATAGATTCATCTTCCTTTCTGCCTTGGTCTTACCCTTGCAATGGCATTCTGACATTTTCTCTACATTGCAGTACCTTTTATTTATGTCTAGTTTTAGCACAGACTTCCATAATATTACTGTGGTACATGAAGCTCTGTGATTATGCTTCAAAACTGGAGAGACTTGTTAAGCACCTTTCAATGTTGCTATGCTTTTGTCATGTAGAAGAGCATAA
Source organism: Protopterus annectens (assembly GCF_019279795.1). Classification (NCBI taxonomy): domain Eukaryota; kingdom Metazoa; phylum Chordata; order Ceratodontiformes; family Protopteridae; genus Protopterus; species Protopterus annectens. The sequence continues at coordinate 1,608,499,602 of NC_056732.1, read as the reverse complement.
ACACCAGCCATCACAGAACAGTGGTGTAAAGCTCACAGGACTTTAAAAGCTGCAGATGTCATACAGTTTGATACTGCAAAGGATATTACAGCTTTTAAAGCTGTTAACGAATTAAAGATGCACTTTGTTTCTGGCTGCTGTCTGTGAAGCAGTGCTAATGTTTCAAAGTTGTAACATTTTATCATTCCTTCAGTATTTTTCTCTGTATATCATAGAGCATTAGAGCACATAAAGCTCCATATACTGTAAAGAATTGTATGACACCACTGTGTTACATCTTTTAAAGCTGTAAAAACACTACTACGTGTTTGTTTCTCACTTTTTTGTTTTGTTTTCTTGTCTATAACTGGTAGCTAAACAGCTCTATGTATGGGAAAAAATGATGACTGATGTCATATCATTGATAAGTAGTTATATTGTCTCAAAATGGATATCAATATTTCCCTCTTGATCTTTGTGTTAAGCTGAATTTCTTTAAATCCATTTCTCAACCATATAAAAACCAATTATGATTAGACACCCTATCATTATCCCTTTCTTCTTATTCTTTTATAATTGTTCAAAATGTTTAAGATTTTTTTATGCCATGACAGGAATGGACCCCGTTCCTAAGCCAGAGAATATATTTTACTAGGACTTTGATGAGGTTTTGTAAGGCTTGAAGGCCCTATGATTTATCACATATGGGAATACATCAGTGGGTTTGGACCTCCCCATGCTATGCAGTCTCTGTCAAACTGAAGATATCAATAAAGTATACAATACAATATAAAAGAAAGAAGTGCCAGCACTTTTTACTGGATAGAATGTTCACAAGCCAGTCCACCAGTACCATATCTGGCAACCTGAAAGCTGACAATTAGTACCTTATTAGGGAATTTACTACCTAAGTTTATATTGTATTGTTTTGCTGCAGTTTTGATCAAATCTGCATTTTGGAGAAAAGACTGTGTCATCTCTGGGTAAGGTTACCAAATGTGTGCAGGTGGCCAACAGATTCCAATGTAAGAGCATTACCTGTAGTTTCTTTGCTGCCCTCGGCAGCTTCTGAGTGCAATTTGTTTGCTTCCTTTTTAAAAGAACCTCTTCAAATGGTTACTTACTCTTATCACCTTCAAGGAGCAGGAAAAACTTGTTCCTTTAAGCAAGATGCTTCCACTCCTGAATAAGATAAAAAAGGCTTCTGAAAGATATGCAAAATGCTTCTACAAGCAGAGGGACACCATCAGTCCTGTGAGGACCAGAGGTTGTCAGTCCTACATAGGTAACTCCTGATCTGCTCTCCTGCTAGCTAATATAAAGACATACAAAGCCATCAATGTCACTTTGGAAGCCAACAGTAGGATACAAGCATTTGAAACTTCCAGGGACACCCTAGATTTTGATGCTGCATCACAGCCAGACATCTGTTCCACATGCAACCGTTGACTGCCAGGTTACACATATAGTAAGACACTTCTCTCCTCAATCAGACATTCCCACCTTATTTTTACATGACTCATTTAATCTTGGGGGAAAGAGAGAATACTTTCTCATTGTTGGACTATAAACCAAAATGTCCTAAGATTCCTGAAATGTACCAGGTAGGCATAACAGCTGTGCCATTGGTCCCACTGATATGTGCCTCAGTTTCTCCAGCATCAGTTATAGGCTTTTAGTGGAAATGTACATGACTGCTTGGCAAAAAATTCATGTGACACCACTACCTATAAGGAAGCCCTCTTCCTAAGGGAGTGCACCTCTAGCTAAGGGACTACACCTCTACCAAAGGGATTTCTATCCCATAGAAAAGATGGAGAAAGCTTTCAAAAGAGCTTTCATCTGACTCAGATATAAGAAAATATAAAGACGCTATAGCTTATGCCTCACAAATTCTTTCACAGCTTATTTATAAGACCAAACAAATTAGTTTCTCTCTTCCGGTGCCCCATCCCTAGAGGATTCTGAGTGCAAGGTGTAAATTGCTAAGGTGTAAATTGTTGCAAGACTCATTTGCCTTGTATTTCTAGGTAAGCCTGATCTCAATTCAGAAACAATTCAAATATTGTGTAAACATTTTCTGATTTACAGAAATGATACCTGGAATTAATGGGGATGGATAAACCCAAGCCTACATCCATCCCACCATGATGCAAACATACAAAGATACCTTTAAAACAGGCTTGTTGTAGACCAAATCTCAAACTGCAGTACTTAGGAGATCTGACTATTTCTGCTAGGTTGAAGAGAGGTTTAAGTACCTGTAAAAGAATCCAATGATGGATCTTACCATTATCTCTTTGCATGTAGCCAAAGGGTCAAAGGGGCCCATTATATAGCAAGATATGCAATAACCGTATCTCATCAGTTGTATTCATAGACATAACTAGGGCCTTTGAGTCAGTCAATCATTGAGTCCTGCTTCAAACTAAATGGGTCCAAAGTTACCTATAAAGTAGAATGTTCCATATGTGGCTCTACTTCATATACAGTCTACTTACCATTTCATTGACCTGTACATCATCAAGATCACATTGTCGAAAACCTAAAATAATGAATTCCCGAAACATCGTATTTCACCTACAGGAAACTAACCACTTGTTCACCAACAATTAAAATAGAAGTGGAAGCAAATTCTTCCCCCCCACACACACCCCCAACTAAATATACTAACTCTGAGATTGCACTACAATGGAGAAAAGGGCAAAGTTCACCATGGTAGCTGAGTAGTTAGTTTCCCAGAGGTAAAATGTGATGTTCCGGGAGTTCGTTATTTTAAGTTTTCGACAATGTGGTCTCGATGATGTGCAAGTTGATGAAATGGTAAGTTGAATATATGAAGTAGATCCCCACATATATGCAAATAATACTTTCTCTGAGAAAGGAGCTTGTAACACTTGTATACTCCAGAGCTCTGTCCAAGGACTCCTGCTCTTCTGGATCTATGTTAGATTATCAAAGTTCTGAAACTTAGAAATTCATATGGCCAAGACTATATGATCGAAGTTTCGGAACCTTGAACATTAAAAAAAAAATAAAAAAACAAAAAATATATTTTCAATGTTTTTTCAGGGGGGGGCAAGCCCTTCTGCACTCCCCACACCCCCTGCTAATTAAATATACCATCTCCAAGATTGCACTACATTGCAGAAAAGGGTAAATTTCCCATTTCGCACTGTACCATCATCTCTAGCCAAAACGTTGGAAGTTTCAGAACTTCAATCATACGGTCCTGTCTATATAGCTTTTGAAGTTTTGAAACTTTGATAATATAAAACCAAAAAACAGAACAACCAAAACTAAATAAGTCCACAGATCAATAGTGAAGCTATGAACCACAGAGGACACAATCCAATAATCCAAGACACTATTTATTGATTTAGCGCTTTCGTCAAGGTGAAAGACTTCATCAGAATAACAATGCTTGCTAAAATACATCTTTAAATAACCCACCCCAACTCACATTAGTTAAAAGAAAAACATCACTTCCTCCAAAAAATAAACATCACTTCCTCCAAAGAATAAACAGTAAAAGAAACTTTTTAAAATATTTTTTAAAATATTTGGTGTACTTCGATAATATGATAGGGATCCACTCCTCTCTATCTTTATAAATGATCTTACCTTAGACCTTTCTGAACTCAAACTGGTTAGGTACAGTGATGATATCCTCATGACAGAAGCCAGCAATTCTCATGACACTGCAAACAGAATTGCAAGCAGGTTTCTCTGCACTATCCAGTTAGTAAGTTATTTAACAACAAACTCATTTTTAAACTAAAAAAAATGTAGTAATCTTTGCTGTCTCCAAAACTCCCACCTTGCCCTCCACTAACTCTCAAATATATTTATGGTAACTGTATTCCCAATGTAACCAGAAAAAATATCTTAGCCTTACACTTAACCCATCTGTCACTTTCTCTCCTCACACAGATGCCATTTCCACAAAGATGCTGACAGCTTAAACTGTGGTACCAAATCTCCCACTTTCTATCGCCTACAGTTTGTAATATCTCAGCAGAAACTGTGTTAATTCCCAAACTATATGCACTCCCTCTGCTATGCCTTATCTAGTCTCAGGACACATATTAATTAGAAAGCACTCTAAACAAAATATTCAGATTCATTTTACTAGACAGTGCAAATAAACATTACTGTGCTGTTTGAGCATGAGTTAAATGAATAACCATTACAAGCAGGGTAGTTTTTCTTCAACTCACCACAATTCAAAAACTAGTTAACAATAGCTATTGTCCTTCTCTAAAAAGATTACTTTCCAATCAGGGAAATAAATCCTTCTCTGAGGAGCAATTAGGATGACTCAAATAATCTGGTCAGACCAAAATTTAAAACTACAACAGGGAGAAAAGCCATTCTCCAAAAAAATGTACAGCACTCTGGAACAACCTGTCAAATGAAGTTAAAAATAGGAAAACCCTGCAAAAATTCAAAAGTGGATTATTAGAACACTTACATAATGTAGTAGATTCTGCCAAAAGATTCAAGCATGTCAAAATGTGAAGTAGTCAATTATGCAAGCAATAATGCCTGACAGGGTGTGTGTTAATGTGTAATTAACACCCGCCCAGGGGTCTTATGTGGCGTCGGGTCTCTACACTCCTGGAAGGGCACTAATTACACATTAACACACACCCTGGAGGGCATTATTGTGCTTAGACAATGGACTTGCTGTAAAATTGTTGTGTTTTACTTGCTTTTCTATTTTTTAAGCATTATATATTTTTTTAATATATTTTTAATGTAAAATAGTTCTTCCGCCTACTGTTTCAAACTTGCTGTAGTATATTTAATGGTGTTGGAGGAAGCATTACATCAAATATATATATCTATATATATATATATATATATATATATATATATATATATATATAAAAATACTATAGTGCTTAAAAAAATAAACAAGTGAAATACAACAATTTTGCATACAGCCCATTCTCTCTCCCATACACACATACACAGTCTCTTTTGCTTTCACACACATACATATACAGACAGTCTCCTCTGCTTTCATACACACATTCACTCACACAAGATCTGTCTCACCCTCTTTCTCAATCTCTCACAGTCTCCAGCTGCTTTCATACACACATTCAGTCTCACTCTTTCTCGATCTCTCTCACAGGCAGTCTCTTCTGCTTACATACATACATGCATTAACTCACACATCACTCTCGCTTTCTCTCTCACTCTCTCGCTCCATCTCTCTCTCTCTCTCTCTCGCACACACACCCACACACACACAATTGCTCTCTCTGTCTCTAACGTACATACATGCATACACTCTCACACACACGCTGCATTTTCTTTTTTTTTTTTCTCTTTATATTTTACACTCGCTAAACTGCAAAAGTGCTGCAAAAGGCGGCCATTCCATTTCCTCAGTCCAAGCTCCATGGCGGCTTGATAAGCTGCCATGAAGCAGTAGAGTCGTTCTTCTCAGCGGGCATTACTTGTACAGTAATACCCTGCTGGAGAACACTCGTTATCCCATCAGGGTATTGATGTGACGTTTGCCTATGGTCTAACCTCTTTTAATTCACCTGCTAATTTGTTAATTACTTATGTTTGTGATACTTACATATTCCTTAGATTCATAGATTAGTACTAGGCTAAGTGCCCTTGTGGGCCATTTTAAGCCTAGCCAATTACTCCATGTCAGAATCAAACCCTGCACCTTGTGTTTGTAAGGCAGACACCTTAACCATTATGCCAACCTCCTACCCGAAGCTAGCATGTTAAATTTATGTTTCAGAGGAGAATAAGATATCCTGAGTGGGTCCTTATACCACCAGTGGAACTAAGGATGTGCAGTAGGCCTGAGACGATAGGATATACTGAAGCTTTGTATGTGAGACGGAGGTCACTCTTCAGCAGTCTGTATGATTCCAAAATGTAGGGACAAGGCTTTGAGATGATCATTATAATTCTTATGATTTAGGCCGTTGATTTTCTTGGTGAGAACACACTGTAGGCATTCAAATTGTGGAAAGTGTTGGGACAGGTACATGCTAAAGGGGCCATTATACCCAATGATCAGCCTAATGAGTGCCAAATACCATGTAAAGATCACATGCCTAGACCTGGACCATTGCGGATACATGGTGATTGAAGGACAAGTCCCTGTCTAGATAGATTCCCAGGTCCTTATCTACTGGATCAATTTTCAGTGGTGTGTTATCAATGTAATAGTTGTAGAGGGATATCATGCTTACCGAAGGTTACTATTACACATTTTTGGTATTTAGTTTTAGTCCATAATTTTAAAACCAGCTATTTGTTTGGGAAAGGCCCTCTTGGAGGATCTTGGTGTCCTCTCAAGAATTAATAATGGGACCTAGTTTACAGTCATCAGCAAACCTGGTCAGCCATAAGCCCTTCACGCTAGCTTTGACCTCAGAGAAGTAAATGCCAAAGAGTAGTAGACGAAGGACAGAGACCATGGGTACACCTCTGGTGGCAGGTCTTTCGCAAGAGATGGAAATGACGCTGCCTACCCTATTTCCTGGGTTCTATTTGTGAGCCAGTTTGCTATTAATAAAGTTATATAAGGATTGACATTTAGGTGGGAGAGTTTATTGATAGTACATGAGAGTGAAATGGTATTGAATGCTTTATCTAGATCTAGATGTGAGGTATGTCACAGTATTGCAAGAAATGTATTTAGTTATTTATTTATTTATTGAAGTTTGTTAACTGGGGTAATAGAGTGATACAAGCCGTAACTGATTCAGCCATCACCTGGTACTATAACAAAAAAAATATATATATATATATATATATATATATATATATATATATATATATAAGAAAGTAATACAATTTAAAAATGAATGAAAGCATAAAGGTTCAAATTATTTGTGTATTTCATAATAAAGAATAGTTCAGCATAAATACATATTCATAATTTTGTTTTATCATTTATATATTTGTCTAATGTTATACTTACTTTTATTATCCTATTTGCCTGGTTTTATACTTATTTTTATTATCACATAAATGTATTCTTTATTCTATCTGTAATAAGACTGTGGTGGAAAAGGACCCCAGACTTACAAGTGGAATTACCTGTACAAACAAATACATTTATTTGTACAGGTAATTCCACTAGTAAGTAAATACACTAACCCTCCTTTTAAGGAGTGGTGCAACCATGCCTCTCAACTGTACAGATTTTCACACAATGTCCAGATTTTGGCCTCATATTTCTAGTCCATTTTTCATAAAATTGTGGTTTTCTAGCAAATTAGTGCAACCCATTAAAGACTGAAGTTGGAACATAATGACAGATATTTGATTTACAGACTTCATATCCTTCAGAAAATTCATGCTAATGCAAAACCCATTATTCTATCAACATTCAAAGTTTGTAAGAGCAATATTTAAGAATTGTTCCTATTTATGGGCCTTTGTCCCACTTTCATTTATGGCTTTGTCCAGATTTCTTGCTCAAAGAAGTTGAGAGGTATGGGTGCAGCCCATCCCTTGAAATGTAAATCTGTGCCCTCACAGTACAAATCAACTTGGAAACTTCAAAAATCTGGGCAATATCCCATGAAAAGTAAGCGCAACTAGCCAAAAATCTGTACTCTGATTAACGTAAAATTTGCATACATAATTATGTAACCCCACCCACTCCAATTGAAGAACAGACAAATTTTTAAACAAAAAATATAACCATTTCGATAAGGATGTTTCCCTTCTATATTCTGTCCATATTCTTAGCTACTAGACAAGATGGCAATCAAAAAGCCAAACTTTTTCTGGTTTCACTTTTTATGCTTCTTTTAGTTATATCTGGATAAAGCTACAACCAGATGAACATGACGGACTGTCTTTGTCCATATGGAAAACATCATAAAAAGTTTATTTTTTTCATGAGAGCAAGTACACTTATCTGTGCCCCTATGTGGGAGACCATACTCATCACCTTTGCTTATATAGGATAACTCTTTGCTCATTAAAAAAAACGGTGAATCAAATTAATGCTAGAGCTATACTGGAAACTGCAAAGACAGTGGTTTTCCACAGAAAGAGCAGTCTATGAGTTGTAACTCTTCCAGTTATATCTGACAAGGTGTAATTTCTTCCATTTCACGCTACAGCTTTGGTAGGGAAGTCATTGTTTATCTTACTCTGTATGCCGCTCTCTACTTGAAAGATTTAGAAAAAACTACTAAAGAGAAGTGAGTGCACACAGTTTGAGGCTGCTTAACTGGAGTTGTCACAGCCTGCCACTCTTAATGATTGTCATCTGTAATAATAAAAATCATCTGCCATATATGTTCTTCGCCCCTGTCACTGTGGACCTTGCTCAAACATCAGAAAATCCTATGAGACTTTCTTATCAGAAATGGAATTTGGGGCTGTCTATACAAAAAGGTGTATTTTGTACTTTACAGAAGTAGACCCACCCAAGCACATACTAACTCAAATAAAATAGTCAAGGTACAGTAGTACAGTATTGCTTTGCTATTAATTTTAAATGGAGTATGCATTTTCTTTAAAATCCCTCTGAAGGTGTTTTGATTTCAAGCAAACCTAATATCAAATAGGTATCATTTTTAAGTACACAACATTTTCAGAGAGAATGGATTTGATTATATATCCCTTTTCCCCCTTTATTCCCTATATACATTTAGATAGCTACTAGCCTACAACTAAATAATAAACCACCTTCCAACAAACTTGCAAACACTTACTGCAGGTTCTCTTACTCATACCATTCTATTATTCCCTGCCCCTATCTTGCATCCATTGGAATTATTGTTATTACTGAAGTTTAACCAAACCATTGGCTTGGACTGATCCAAACTGATACATTTAGCCACTGCCCAGGAGGATAAATCAAAACATAGATACACATCAAAAATAAATTAAATACGAAGAACGTGAAAGCCAGCTACTGCATAACAAACTTGTTGTAGGGTAGGGTTTATACAATAATTAGATGCAAACAATAAAACGATGGCCAATTATTCAGAATGCACTTTCTTCAAACACTTACAGGTATTCAAATTAGTTATCATCATATTTATCAGAATAATTTATCTGCTTATGGGACACTGAATGTTTATTGCCTATATGGCACACAATTAACTTATCAAAAACACTACAAATTTCACAAATAAGACAATTCTCAACTGCCCACTTAGCCTTGCACTCAAGTTCATACTAAAGCACCAGGCCTTCTCATTGGAGAACAAAATCATCATGTGGCCATGAAAGTCCTGTATCAACAAGCTAAAAGCCTTAAGTAGTAGGACAGGTTTAATGTTAAGTGAAATTTATTAAATTACTTTATTTTAGTCAAAGAGCATATTGCTTTAAGCCTACAGTTTATTACTGATGATGATGAAAACGATAACAGCATGTTTTCTTATACGTAAAATGTATAAAAAACGCATGGAAAAATAAAAATGACAGACATGACTTACACACGTGATTTGCTGAGATGACCAGTAAATTGAAATAGACTTTAATAAAATTAGTCAATTCCTTCCATCTTCATGTTGTCAAAAGGTAATATAGAAAAAAAAAAAGGTAGTATAGAAGTTGCGCTCCTCCCCAGGCCGTGATGTAATCTTAAGGGTCTTTGCTGGAAATGTCACTGGCTTCCTGTATTACAGGAAGTGGGCAGGGAGTAAAATGAAGTTTCAGCAAAGGACTTAAAATATTTAAACAACAAAACTGTTTCACTGGATGTTTACAGATCAACACATTCAACCATTTAACTTTTACTTGTACTGGTTTAATTGAAATATTGATATAAACTATAAAGGTAGAAGGTGAAGAATGAAGGGGCCTCTCGAAGGTAGCTGTGGAGCTCATGCATGGTCTCTGGTGAGTGCTCTCAAGTTTAGCAACATATTTTTAGCAGTCTATGTCCATTGTACATGCTTCTTGTTCGCTCAAGTTATTCCAGTTCTGTTGGTTAACTTTTATTTGTGTTACTGCAACTTGAGCTTACTTGTTTATTAGAAAGGTAAATGAATGCTAGTTTAATTGATGCTTTTCACACACAAGCACTGCATTCTGCAGATAATAAGCACAGTTTTCTAATTTAAATGCTCCTGCTGCTCCTTATCCTCCAAGAGAAGTCGTAGAAGGTACACTCTACTGGACAGTCACGTTTCTTTTATCATGAGGTAAATGTTTCCTGAATACTAATTGGTTGGGTTTGCATGGGCAGGTGAATAAGGACCTTTTTCAGTGTAGGTGTGCTATATGCTGTAAAATGATACCCTTTTCGGCTCTGATTTGTGCTCCCATTCTTCCACACATGCGTAAAACTGGAATTATTTCAGCGAGCCTCAGACGAATTCCAACAGGTTAGCAGTCTGCCTCACAAAGCTGACGTCATCGCACATGCCCTGCATGTGATGATGTCACCAACAACTTAAATTAAAAAAAAATTAGGAATTTAAGGGGCCACTCAGGAATTCGTGGCACCCCATTATTTTCCCCTCAAAACCAGTAAATACCAAGGAATTCGGTATGGTTGAGAGGTATGGGCCCCTCACATATTTCAACCCAAGCAGGGAACCCCCTGGAACTGAAAACGTTTATACCAACTCATGAAGCCAATGTTTTTCTGCATAATTATGTGCTGCACTCAATGACAGAAGTACCGCACTACTGCAAAGTATTTGCCAGCTTGGGTATGTTTATCCACAATGTTAGTCATATCCCAAAGCATCATGGGAAGAGAGAGAAGCATCCAGTGTCATTGATTCCAGCATGCACAGTTACAAATCCAAAACAATTACAAAAACATTGGATACGCTTAATAATTCTACTTTCCAGACATCCCTAATATTAGCTCCTGGAAAGCAGGCTATTATAACTCTCCTTATGCAGTTTAGCGAGTACAAAGTCAATGCATACAATCATACTTTTAGTTTAAAGATCTGTTTACCAGTTGTTATTAACTTTTCTCTTTGTGACTTGTGCCCAGTGGCTCTGCACATTTAGTGTAGTGACTCAAGGTACACAGCCAATAGATCTAGAGGAGTTGTAGGTGAAGAGCTTAGTACATGGTGCAAGTTCTACTTGAGGTAGAGCAGTATTCACTGACCATGTTATATGTAGAGACCTTTGCCTCTAGTTTAAGTATATATCTGCATCTCTTATATTTGGAATCACCGTCCCCAATCAAAATGAACTTGTGAGAGAGCATCAAACAATTTAGACATTATCCAAGACGTCCATGTGCAAGAAATATGGAAACAAGAGGATTCAGGTGTTCCCTGCATTTTCTGATCCAGGAGATGAGCACACTTAATTAGGATAGGGGGGGTTAGGATGAGTTAAAAAGCCATAGGGAGATTATATTATGCACCTCTTCGTGGCCATGTACAGACTAGCACCAGCTCATTCAAAAATTCAGATACAGGTTACCTCTCAACTGCCCAGATTTTCACAGAATGTCCAGATTTTTGCCTCATATTTTTGGTCTGTTCCTCTTAAAATTAGTGGTTTTCTGGCAAATCACTGAAGATTGACATCACAAAATAATGACATATATTTGAGTTTCACACTTCATATTGTTTAGAAGATGCAAGTTAATACAAATCATGTCATTCTAGCAACTTTCTAAATTTAAAAGAGCAATATTTAAAATCTGTCTCTATTTTTTGGCCTCTGTCCCACCAATTACTTTATGCTCTGTCCAGATTGGGGGGGGATGAAGCTGTTTGTATGAAGTACCTAAACAGTATCGACCAGTTTAACTGAGTCATCTGAGGATATTGGCTACACCTGTAATGATCTCTGAGTAGTCCATATTTTAGGTTTATGGAACATAATGACTCTAATTGCTCTAATGCTCTTTATGCCAATTCCATTGGAAAGGTATGGAACTCGCTTCCTAATAACCTAAGACTCATTATCTCACTTAGCCAATTCAAAAATAATCTTAAAGAATTTTTTAAATCACACTGGCTATGCCCATGTCCTAAACCAGACTAATCCTAAATGTCTCATACCACCCTAGTCTCTTCCCTCTCCTCTGAGCTAATAATTCTCAGCCCTTCTGTTGCTCAACGTATCCATGTTATGCTTACTCAACAATATGTGAATGTGAATGTATCAGTTTTAAATTTGTTGTCTTTCTTTGTTACTTAATCATTATGTATAATTAGAATTCTTTCTGTTTGCAAATGTATGTTTTCCTTTCTCTCTCATTGTGGAGCTTTTCTCCCCGGGCCTCTACTGAAAATGGACATGTATCCAGTTGGACTAGCCCGGTCAACAAATGTAAAATAAAATAAAATAAATAAACAAAATAAATAAATAATTAGTCAAAGTGAAGTGCAACCACAACGTTTTTTTCTCATAATTATTAAAATGAATCAGAGAAAGAGGAGTGAGAGGGATTCCAGAATTCAGGTTAATATGACAGGCATACAATTTTATAGCCACTGTGTTTATGAACAAAACAGAAACAGTAGGGTTGAGTGCAAACATTTGTTTTTCTCATAAACAGCAGTCTGCTATGCTGAGGAGTTATTATAATTACTAGAATTACTATGTTAGTGCATAATTATCTGCTGACTGGCAATTTACAGAAGATTATGGTTGAGAGAAGTTAACAGTTGTGTTTCTATATTTCTAGGTTTGAATCCTACATTTGCTATTGCCTACTATTAAGGAAATCCCTTAACAAGATAGTTCCCTTGCGGCTGCCCTTAAGGAAGTCCTTGTTAGTTGTCTTACCTGATTAACAAGTATTATCCCCACTAGAAAACTTTAGCTATAGTACAGTAGCTTTTATTGACATCCCATAAACATGTACAAAGAGTCACTATGCTGTAAAAAAAGTTTCTAGGATAAATCATTGCTCTGTTTTGCTTTACTCTCAGGAATTGTACCTGTGCTAGTTTATTTACGGCCAGTGTCCTTGTTTGTCATGCTTGTAGCTCACGCTCTTTCTCATGCTACAGTATGATGCTGTCTGATTACTGAGATGTGTGCCAAACTATGGTCATGAAACAGTTTCATTAGAGGTCAGCCTCATGATAGTATAGTGGTTTGTAACTGCAGTCATTAGACAGCGGTACTGTCTCTGTTTTATGGAAATCATGTCACTTCACCAGTGTTGATTTGACTAAGCCTTTGTCTCAAAACTCTGTGCAGTACAGCAACAGGTCACTAGTTCATGTTTTGAATTCTGAATACAAGCTATGACACAGCAGTCCAAAGTATTACCAATGGCACCTTGTAAACAAGAAGAAGACATAACAGATTCTATAACTGCACTAGTATGAATCCCTCAACCTTCAGGATGCAGTTGACTGACTACATATGCTATTTTCACATCTTCAAAAAGAGATACTTCTGGCTGTGATTGCGGTGTACATATGGGTTTAATTGGCTGAGATTCCTAGAGTCCTTGCAGTACTAAACAGTAATTATACATTGTACCTATATGAAGTCATCATTAGGAGTTTTGCGATATTTCAGTATTTATTTATTTATGTTTTAGATGCTGTTTATGCACTTAATGCCTTGTAGAATAAATATATCTAGATTTACATATAACAAGCTGAGTCTGCTTTTCACAGGACTACGAATGCTAACAGTGTTTGCTGTCTTATTCCTTGTCAGTTGAATTACATTGCCAAGAAGCTTTGTTTGTTATGATTTGAAAGACCGTTTGAGCTGGTGGTTTCATTTTACAACATCCATGTTTTGCAAAAATTCAAGTTTTTAATGTTTAGTTTTGCTGTTTAGTTTCTTATTGTGCAGTAGCAGTTAATGTGAAAACATTTGTTAATTTTGTCTGAACACTTATCTAAATGAAATTAACATCATTCTTATGATTAATTAAAGACAATTTGTGGTTATTAGGAAGGAAACAACAAGAAAAAGCCATTTCTGCGTAAGATAGTGTAACAAACAGCTAAAGGGAAGTGATTCATGTAAAAAAGCGTAGAGAAATGGTTCTTAAACTAGAGAGACAGAGTAGTAACTATTACACAACACCCACCCCCCCCCATAAATTAAATATACCAACTCCAAGATCGTACTACAGTGGGGGGTAGTGCGATCTCAGAGTTGGTATATTTAATTTACAGGTGGAGTCCCCATAGGGGGTGCAGAAATGTAGTAACAGTGAGTGGAATGTTATTTACAGCTGATTTGTAGTTTTCAATGTTTTGAGATTCGATGTTATAACTTTTAGATGTTTTGAAGTTTAGATGTTATGGTCTTGATGCTTTGAGTTTAGATATTATCACCATTCGATGTTTTGATAGGTAACCATATATATATATATATATATATATATATATATATATATATATATATATATTTATATCATATATCATGATATGACTGACAGGTAGATAGAAAAGAAAAAAACTCCAAGATATTAAATATGTTTCTGGAAAAAATTACTAGTACTTTTTCACAGCCATCATTATAGGACAGAGACCTATTGGTTTAACAGTATAAAGAAGTTGATAATAGTTTTTATAAGTTTTACTTCTCTCCTGCCTGGGTTGTCTTGTATCCTGCTGAGCTGGCTATAACTAATATCATCTAAAGGATAGCTTAGAACAATTTTCTTCCACAGCTACCTATGTGCAACATGGACAGTTCTTCAAGTATCCAGACCCTTTTGCAATAATTATGACATAGCTATTAAAATCCTCTGTGTTAATAATACTTTAATAGTGCATGGAGTTATGTAATTTTGCCCCACTATTGGGAAAAAGACAACTTAATTGAGCACTACTCTAGCACAAGACTCAGTTAAACAGGGCATTAAAAGGTCAGGTCTCACTCTAGGTAATAAGTACAGCCAGTGCTAACTAGCTAACTAAGGGCTTTGCTAGCTTTCAAAACTGGTAAAGCACTTTTTTTTTGTAAACAGTAGTACACACAGCAGATAAGGCTCCATGCACTTTAAATAATTACGATTCTGTCTCTGATCATAACCCTCCCCCCATTTTGTGTTCACGACATGGATGCCAAGAGTCACCTCTTGAATTTTGCTCTTGAGGTAAATTTCTCGGCATCCATATATTGAACACATGATAAATCAGTTACGATCAATCAGAGATCATAATCCTCTATGTGAGCCATGAGTATATATACTTAATTTCTTTCTCATATTTATGACAATTATCTAGGGTTCCCAAGAAATCCAGCAATTAACACAATTTGTAAATGGATGTTGTTCATCTCAGGGAAAGTTATCATCCAGTTTTCATTTTTTTCCATTTCTAAGATGTCTACAAAGCTGTTATATAGCAAGTTGTTTTGTACAATGTCAGAAAAGATTTAAATAGGGTTTGTCTGCAAGAGCTAGATCATCTTTATGAGTTTCACTAGTTAGAAAACATACTGGATAAAGAATCCTTTAGAAGTACAACATTTATAAGGACTTAAACATTACTTCTGATCTTTTTTCATTTATGTTCCTTCATTTCCTTCACAAGGATGATGTTGGCACTCTCAATGCCTTGGTAAGGGAATATATTATGTCCAGATCCTCAGTTCTCTTATTAATAGTCCCAAGATGTGAACACCTTGTCTAACTAATTGAAGACAAGAATTGCTCTGACCTTAAGCTCTGCTTCCTAAGATGAAAGGGTGAGAAGGACTGAGGATAGAGCATCATTGGAGAGAGGTGGATCTGTGAAGTTAGAGATTTAATCTAAATAAGAAACAAACCAACCCAAAACGAGCAAAGAAACTCCACTTTAATGACACGAGCAGAAAACAAGTCCCATAAACTAAGCGCTTTCACCATTAAAATATGGCTTCCTCAACTCTGAGGAAGCCATATTTTAATGGTGAAAGCTCTTAGTTTATGGGACTTGCTGTTTTCTACTCATGTGGTTAAAGTGGAGTTTCTCTGCCCATTTTGGGTTGGTTTGTTTTTTTATTATTTATTTATTTATTATTTTATTATTATTTTTTTTTGGTTACCAGTGTTTTGCTTCGTTTGGAGCTTGTTTTGTTTGTTTAATCTAAATAAGCACTGTGCTATGTAAAAGACACCTTGACACACTACACTATATACCAGACTGAGATCTCTCAAATGAAGGCAACATACCTGTCCAGAACAATCTCAGCAGCAGTTAATTGTCTGTCCATGTTCTTCTGGGTGCTGACCAGGCTATGTGTACCCACTGTCTCACAACTTATCAGCCTTTGGCGTATCAAAGATATGAGTCAGCTGTTTGTTTTTTCATTGACAAGATTGCAGCTATAAAATCTGCCTTTCATCTTAATGACCTCATCTGCACTAATGTAGTCATTGATAGGGCTTGTTCTTTTGTTAGATGGTGTTAAATATCCCTGATTTTGATGAAGTCATAATTGTTATATCACCTGTGTACTCTACAACAGGACAGGTGGACCTATGCCATTCTAGACTAATTCACACCAGCCTGGATGTGCAGGGCTCAAAGATTTATCTAATCATGGTGTCTTCAACAAGGACTGTATTTTTTCCACCTGACTTAGAAGAGGGTCTTGGCCCCCAATCCATAGGAAACCCTCCTTGGACACTAACATATTTGATAACTTCTTTCCAAACTCTAATCTTCATTTATGCAGAACTTGAATCCTATTATTTTCAGTAGGTTTATGGACCTATCTTGGTTGGGATTTTCCTCTTGTCATAGTACTGAGACTAAACTCATTCAACTAACTTAATGACCCTCCTAATAGCCAGAGACCATCACTTTTATTCTGTTTTGGCCCTGATGGATCTCAATGTAGGTTGCGACATTTTTAATCATGGCATCTTGATTGACTGGCTTCTATCTTCCCATGGTCTGTCTTCCATAATCTTGGAGTAATTTAAAACTAAGCTCACTGGCCCTACCCAGAGGATATTCTAAGGCTTAACTTTATGTAACCCCATTCCTTCTAGAGTGTGAAGTAAAGTAGTACTCTGTCTTGGACACCATACTTTTTAGAGCGTCTTTGCTCCCATTAGGGGATGTGATTAGAAGGTAAAGTGTAGTATAACACTGTTAGGATGATGAGTCTACCTACCTCTCTTTTCTACAGGATGACATGGTAAATGTGTAGTGCCTGCCTCATAATTTGAAGGCCATCCATCAATGGCTAATACATAATCAATTGAAGATGAATATGTCCGGAACTGAGGCCATGGCAAGTCATGTTACATTGAGGAACTTTTTCAGCCTTGCCACTTGCATTTTGTATATGTTTTGGGGGGAATAAACTTGAATTCATTAGCAAGATGTATAGCTTAGGCAGGGTCCTAGACTGCTGGTTAACAGTTAGAGATCAGTTATCAGCTATGAAATTCTCATGTTTCCATGTAAGGAATATCTCCCAGGTCAAACACCATATCCCTCATGCTGCTGTCTTGGTAGTGATTCATGTACTTGTCTCATCCTAACTTGACTACTGTAATTCTCTTTACCTGGAGCTTGCCAACACTAAGCCTTGCCATCTGTAGCTGGTACAAAACTCTGATGGCAAGTTACTTACTGATACCTCAAGTTACCATCATATTATGCCTGCTCCACAGAGTTTGCATTGACTCCTGGTCCATTTTCGCATCATATTTAAAAGCTTGGTCATGGTACATTTGTCCCTATATGATTTGAGTTCCTCTTTTCTGGAGTAGGTCAATGTGCTTTACTGCCTTCCCAAACGTTTTGTGTTCTGCCTCCTATGTGCTGATGGCTGTTTCGTGAGTGTAGTGGAAAAGCTATGGGTATCACTGTTTTGATTATATAATCCAACACCTGCAGACATTCCTTCAGTAATGTGTTTCCACAGATCTCTTAAGACTTACCTATTCAAGCTGCCTTTCTATTTAGAAGTACGTTTTGTGATTTCTTTCAACATCACTTTTTGTACTTCTTTCATACACCTTTTTTGTTGCAAAAATATACGTTTTAATGGAATAAACACTGTTTTCACTTATTTTATCAAATCCATTGATTACATTCTTGTGGAATGTTCAACACCAAGCTATTTTGAAGTAAGATTGCTGCACTATTTGTTATATCACTTGATTTTACCAGGTTTATTTATTTATTGACATGTAATTACCAGGAAAGTCCAACTGTGTAGGAGACAATTTTCAAAGGAGGCCTGGGGAGAAAAGCTTCAAAGTATTACAAAACATTTTAAGAACAATAGTTTTACAGTCTTTAAAAATAACATAAATAATTATACCATATTAGACATGATATGAAAATGTTGGTTAAAATAGATACAAGTTATATGACAATGATTTAATAGGTAGAAAATATTTTAGCCAATTTATAGAAAAATTAAAGGAGTATAATACAAACAGGAATTGCAATATGAAGTGAGAGAAAAGCAGGCTTATTTGTTTAATATTTACTGGGACAGTCCAAGTTGGAATGAGCTAATTTTCAGCAGAGGCCTGGGGAGAAACACTCCAGATGCATGTCTTTGTAGTGGTATATTTAGAGAGAAAGCCAAGGGAGAGAAATTGATAAAAGTAAGGAAGTGAGTTAAGATGGGAGAGTAAAGAGGTATTTGTTTGCATTCTGGGATATAGTTTATCCTGGTGTTGAGCAAGAAGAGAGACATCTTTTGGCTAGGATGTCTTTCAGATTTTTTTGAAGGATGGCAGGAAGGGTATTGACTTGATAGACAAAGATAAGGACTTCCAGGAGATAGCAACGTGGTATGAGTACAGAAAATGCCAAGCAGATTTGATAGATTTGTGGACAGACAGGAGTTTTTTGAACACTGGATTGTAATGACCGAGTGGGAACATAGTCATGTAGAATGTTATTGGGATGTTGCTTTTATTTGCTTTATCTGTTATGTTTATTGTACATATTTCACATTTTGTATTTTATTATTGCTACTACTACTACTATATTAAGAGCACCCTGATAAAGTTTGAAGTAAAATTTTCTATAATAACGTTTTGGTTAAAAATGGACCATTGTGACCCAGTTTACCAAGCTTTAAATAAACAGCATACCCTGTCAGCAAGTATTCGAAGTTCTCAGTTTCTCCTTATGTAACCATTATACTATTCTCTGACCTCTCCATGTGTTCCTATAACAATGTGTTCTCTATGTACACTTAAAGCTACTGTCTCCATGTGTTATAGATTTTCTTATATCTTTTTTCATAGGTTCCCTTGTGTTTGTAAGGCAAACACCTTAACCATTAGGCCACCCTCCCTTGATTGATCAAGAGGAGTGGTAAGTGCTGGCAGACATCCTGTAGTACTAAATTCAATTCAAGCACCACCTAAAACAGAAAAATAACTCCAGTGTCTCCAAAGTGATTTATTCTTGCATTGTGTTTTAATCTTTGTATCCCCATACCAGCAGACTGTCTGAACCCAAACCCCATTCTTCTCATTTATCTTTCAGAAATGGTTATTGCCCTAGTATTCATCAAGGTGTTCACCAACCAGCTGCACTCTGTTATCACCATGGTGACCTTATATTAGCAGTCTCCCCCGCAGTGGCACTCATCTCCAAAGCTAATCACGTGGCTTCATCGTGATGTCTGGAGGATGTGTTCGTCAAGGTCTTGTTCATAAATTCATGTGTAAGTACTAAGCTGGCAGCCCTTGTGGGTCATTTTAAGCCTAGGTAATTTCCTTCAAAGATAGGAATCAAACCCTGTACCTTACGTCTATGAGGTAAACACCTTAACTATTAAGCCACCCCCAACCATAAATGATCAGCAATGGATTTTGAACCCAAATAGAGGAGACCCTCAATTACCATGACTCATTGCTTATTCAGTTGAGCTAACTGACATAACTTCTTCCCGCTATGACATCTGGCTTCTGCAGGGTGTCAAAGTCAGAAACACAATGCCATCACTCACCTAGGATGACAGTAACAGATTTTGTTGCCTTGTTCCGTACTTCGTCACAGGCCTTTCCTTTGCACACCTTACTAAATTGATCCTGAGAGATCTGCATCACAATCAGGGCTACATCCTTCTGTATCACACAGTCACCAAAATATAAAGCATGCTGTCTCTTCACTTTAAATTTGTTCCAGTCCCACTACTAGTTGACTTAGACCTCCCTCTCTCAGTATTTGATAACAGCCCTCAGACCATCATTTGTCTACGTCCAATTAAGACACTACCTCATTCTTGAGGTCATTAATGTCACAACTATGCTTTTTCATCTTAGCCTCATTTTTTTTTTCAAAACTCTCAGTTTTCTCCAGTAATGAGTGTTTCAGCCATTACACACAAACCTATCTGAGGAGGAGCACCTGATCTGTGATATATATAGCAATAAGTAGCCTGTATTTTGCTTATTTTTAGTATTTATTGCTTATTGTAGATATTTATAGCAATTTTATTGTATACTGGATACTTGTACTGTATTTCATAGCTATTGGCTCACTGCTGGCTTTCTGCTGTGATAAACATTTCTGTAGTGTTTTTCTGCCTAAAATAGCTTCCTACACTCCCTCCCTGTTGGCATCTTGTCTTTATACCTGCTGGCCTTGCAGTTGCCTGCCCCTACTCTAAATCTGATCTTGGACACTCCTCCCAGTCTAGTGTCATTAGCTCATTCTACCTAATACAGAGAGAACATCTGAGAAGGCCAACCCACTTAATTTCTTTCCTTCTGTTCCTTCTTTCTCCCTTTCTTAAAAAAAAAATGCCTGAATCTCCTTTTGTTCTGACTGTGCTTCTCAAACATTTTGGAAATATAGAGTATATTTTACTGCATTTATTAAAACTGTATTTGCCTTAATATTGCCACAACTCAAGTGCTCTAGGTTGCACTGCATCTGAATTGTTTTAGTGTTGTTTTAACTGCTTTTCTGTATATATAGACTTTTCTGTATATGTAGACCAGCTACTTATTCTACTGTATTACTGCCTCTTAAATCATTTTTCAGTTGTGCACTTGCCTTGCTTCATTTAAAAAGTTTTAAATTGCTAATTTTTTAGAGTTTTAATTGAATTTACTGTTTAGGGCTACACACTCAAGTGTGTTAGCCTTTTCTGTGTTTATTTACTGTATTATTGCATTGTTTAGCCTGTTTTAACCAAAAACAAAAAAAATACTATCTTGTTTGCTTGTTTTTCGCCTTTCCTAGCTAGTATAGTCCAGATCCCAGGCGTTGCTGGTTTTAGGACTTTATTTTATGTGTTCAGAGCAATCCAGACCTTACTGTGGTAGAGGGAAGTCCTACTGCTTACCAGTGGGAGTGGTGAGCATTGTACTG
Source organism: Protopterus annectens (assembly GCF_019279795.1). Classification (NCBI taxonomy): domain Eukaryota; kingdom Metazoa; phylum Chordata; order Ceratodontiformes; family Protopteridae; genus Protopterus; species Protopterus annectens. The sequence continues at coordinate 1,608,478,405 of NC_056732.1, read as the reverse complement.
CCTATCTAACACTAGAGGAGTGATTTCCAGCTCTGAAATTGTAATTTTATTAGCCATTTTGGGCAGATTTCTATCCCTTTCAACTTTCTGGCTTAAAAATGCGTGTGTTTGCACATTTGTCACAATGTGCAGCACCACGGGGCTACGGTAAACTGTTCTAGGTGCCAGAAAGTCTGCTCTTCAAATTTTCCCTTAGAACTAGCTGGTTTCTCAGTAGTAGCACTAAAATCTGAACATCTGTGACTAGCACTTGCTCTAGAACCTGCTGGAAATCACTAGGAAGCCTTAAACTGATACAAGAACTCAACTCTCCTTGTTAATAAGGAGAAATTAATTGTAGGCACTAAACAGCCTATAATTCCAAAGTACCTTGCAAAAGCAAGGGAAAACAGCTCTTGTTTGTTTGTTTGTCTTTTTGGCTTTTCCCAGTTAGGGTTCGCCACAGAGGAACTCCAGTCTGCTAATGATTGGCAGTACATTTTTATGGTGCCGAGTTGCCAGCCCGATGCCCAACCTTCAGCGAAGGTACGCTCATTCACGCATGTCTTTCAGAGGCCACTCGACCACAGGGAGGACATGCAGACTCCACATAGAAGGCACTCCAGCTGAGAATCTAACAGGAGACCCTCTTGCGGTAGCGTTGTTGCCTCACAGCAACAGGTTCTCCAAAAAGCACCTAAACAGGCATGTCCAAGGGTCAGATTCTGGTGATTTCTCCTGTTCACCTGGTGAATTGGGGCATACTGGGGCAATGCAGCAACTGCGTCATGTGCACAGACAACCCTCTCCTCCTACCACCCAACACTACAACCTGCGAGAGATGCACGTACATAGCCAAAATTGGAAGCAAAGCTCTCTCCAGCCAAAATTGTGCTATACAGTCAAGAGGAGAAGGTTAACACCTGCACTACACCTCAAGCAACACATAGCCCTTCTAAACCCACACCACCAACACCCACACATAGCAACACTAAACCCACATATGTGGAGGCCCTTAACATTAACCTGCCCAAGCAACAAGGACCTCCGAAGCTGAAACACAAACAAATACCAGTCACAACCAAAGTGACACATAGCTCACAACACCAGTGTTCCACCCAGCAACAGCCCCTAAGGCAAGAAAACGTACCCAACACTTTAGTCATAGGTGACTCTATAGTCAGGCACACTGATGTCCCACTCAGCAGGCTGAACAAGGAGAAAATTACAGTCAGCTGCTTGTCGGGTGCCAGGATCCACCACATAATGCATGCACTCAAGTCACTCCACAACAAGTACAAATACGACTCTGTCATTGTCCATGTTGGAGTGAATGACTTGAGACGTACCTCCTTGGACTACATGAAAAGAGACATGGAAGAGCTCTCAGATCATGTGGCCCAGGCAGGTATGACCCTAGCCCTGAGTAGCATCCTGCCTTCGCCCAGAATTATACCACATTATAAGGACAAAATGACTGACTTCAACAACTGGCTAAACTTCTGGTGTCATTCAAAGAGGATCCAGTATCTGTCTGCCTGGGACAACATGATCGACAAACCACGATGCTTTGCCAGTAATGGTATGCACCTGTCACCCTAGGGATTCAGGTTACTGGCTAAAGCTGTTGCCACCCATATAGTGCCTTTTTTAGTCAAGGTTCAAAGGACAAAACTACCACTGTAACAGATACAAGCATGCAAAATCTGAAGGTAATGCTACTCAATGTTAGAAGTCTAAACCTCAAAATGCACTCTCTCGAGGCAGTCCTAAAAATAGAGAACATCGATATCTGTGCAGTAACTGAGACCTGGTTCAAGGCTCCAGAGAGCACCTCTGCAATTCCAGGCTACAAATGTTACCACACTTTTCGGCCACCAAGCCAAGACCGAAACATTAAAGGTGTAGGAGTGTCCATATTCACCAAGGATATTCACACCTCCAGGCTAGTTGCCCAACACAATGCATCTGAAATTCTCCAGGTACAACTAACATTAGGTAAGACTGCAGTCCAAATTGTAGCTTGCTACAGATCCCCCACCATACCCCAAGATTCTCACTACACCTTTCTAAACATACTGAAAAATATTAAGATACAACCAAACACCCTAATACTGGGTGATTTCAACTACTCTGCCATTAACGGCGAAAACTGCTCGGGTACCAACATCTTTTCCCATCGGTTCTTGGAATTCATAAATTCCAACGCCCTGGATCAACTAGTCCATTGTCCTACCATGGGCTCCAATATCCTAGACCTGGTCATTACCAACATGGGATATAGATGCTCCACACCAGTTGTCACCCCCTCATTGGTCAGGTCTCACCATAAGCTAATCACCCTTGACATCCACATCCCACTCTCACCCCCCCAGTTAGGAAAGCTCCATAAAAAAACTTCTCCAAAGCCAGCTTCATGCTACTCAAGTCAGAAGTGACAAACTTCATGACACCCATGCAGACGGGAGCTGAAAGTTCGACTGCTAAATCCTAAACTAAGGCACTGTACGAGCACATCCACTTGTGCATGAATTGTGCCATCCCAAATAGAACCAAGACACTCTCCTCCAAAAAAAGGAAGTCAATCTGGTGGTCCCCTGCCATAAACAAACTACACAACAGAAGGAAGAAACTGTTGCAGAAAACAGGAAAATCTCAGGATGCAAAAAACTCCCTTACCAGCCTCAGTAAGAAGCTGAGATCCCTCATAAAATCCTCCAAAGCTAGTTACAAAAAAAAATTGCCAAAGATTCCAAAGACAACCACAAGGCATTCTATAGTTATGTCAAGAATCTAAATGGCAATGCTCAGATCTGCTCTGAGCTACAACAGAATGGCATTAAATATACTGATCCCAAGGATATTGCCAATATCCTGGCAGATCAATTTAGTGCCAGGTTCACCCCCCTCTCACCCCCTAAAGGGCCCATTTCAATACCAAAAGATTGCCAAATTCCTGTAATCATGGTCACACAGGTAGAAACTGCACTCTCCAAAGTTAAGAATACAGCATCCATGGGACCAGATGACATCCCGGGCTGTGTACTACATGAACTACAAAATTAACTGGCACCTCACTTAAGTGTCATGTTTAATCATAGCCTCACCTCAGGCTTTGTACCCACTGAGTGGCACACAACTACAGTTATCCCACTCCACAAGGGGGGATCCATCTTGGATCCCGGGAACTACCATCTCATCATTCTGACAAGCCTGATCTGCAAGGGCATGGAACGCATTATCATGGAACTTATAAACAAAGACATTGGCAACCTTCAAACACTGGACCCCACCCAGTTTGGATTCGTGAAGGTCCAATCTTGTCTCCTGAACCTGATTGACTTCTTCAAATCAGTCTCCAGAGCTGTGGATGAGGGTAAGGTGGTCCACACAGCCTATCTGAACCTCGCCAAGGCCTTCAACACCATCCCCCACTCTGGAATCATAGATAAATTTACTAAGCTGGGCATAAATCCCTATGTCACTCAATGGTTTTCAACTGGCTTACTGACAGAACCCAGACTGTAAAAGTAGCTGACTCCAAACTCAGCTCCAGACAAGTGACAAGTGGAGTACCTCAGGGTTCAGTCCTTGGACTGCTCATTTTTGGCATCTACTTCTCTGAAGTACAGGCCAATACTAAGGGACTCTGGCTAACATAGTTCGCAGATGACTACAAACTGGGAACCATTATTGAATCCCCAAATGATGTGGATATTCTACAAAAGGGCCTTACAGAAACAGATGCTTAGTGCCAGAGCCATGGGCTCAAGCTTAATGCCAAGAAATGTATAGTTATCCCCTTTGGGAAAAACCATGTACCCATGAATTACCACATAGATGGCAGTACAATGAAAGTGTGATGAGAGACTTGGGGACACAGGTGGACAGTAGTCTCACCTTCGATAACCACATCACCACAACAGTCAGGAAATCCTTCTATGTGGCACACCTCATCACTAAGGGCTTTTCATCCAGAAAAAAGGAGGTCATTGTCCCTCTGCACTCATCCTTCATTAGACCCATTGTAGAGTACAATGCCCCATTTCTTATGTACCTCACAAGACATCTGCAACAGCTGGAAAGGCCGCAGAAATACCTCACTAAAAGAATCACAGGTCTAAAGCAGATGTCCTATGCTGACCGTCTAAAACAACTCCAGCTATACTGCTTAACATACAAGGCCATGTCAAACCCTGAGCTGTTGGACATGCTCCACTTAAAGAAATCACAATCCCTCAGAGCCACACATTCCAGGGATCTAAACCTTGTCATTAATATGAACAAAACATGCTGGAGGGATAGGTTCCTGACCCAGAGACTCCCCATATTCTGGAACAGACTGCCCATACATGTCAAGCAGAGCACCTCCTTGGCCCTCTTCAAAAGAAACCTTGACGATTGGATGGGAGATAGGAAATTCACCCCGGGTATCATGTCAGTCACCCTGCTAGACAGGAGTCCAGGGAAGAAATAACCAAGGAATTGTTATGGCTAGACTTGTATAGACCCTAGGGCTGATAGCCTAGTACCAACCTATGAACTTATGAACCTATAAAATATTTCACATTTCATAGTCAGGACATTAAGTAAAATGTTTAAATCTCTTCCATATTTACTTCATTTTTGTACTCATATCAACCTTAGCAACATAAGAATGGTTACAAATTTCATACATCTTGTTCTACAACTAAAGTTGTGGTGCTGCTGTCCTTAGATGTCCACATATGGGCAATCCAAAAGAAGCTCCTTACTATAGATAAGCTTTGTATCATGTTTTATAAGCAGCAGGCATTAACTGGTGCCAGTGTAAATGTCTAAAATCTACTAATTTTTCAAGTTCAAAAAAACATCTTTCTGCTGCTGCTGCACTTAATTAGAATACTGATCAATTCATTATAATTATTAAATAAAACCAACTGTATTATTCTGAGGCACATTTAAAGAAGAATTATCAGCTAGATTTGTGCCATACTTAGGTTCATAGGTTCATATTTACTTACTAGGCTATTTATCTGTGAGGATCTTAAGAAGCCTAGCATTACATTCCCATGGTAGTTTTTAACCCTTATATTCTGCATGCAAATAACCCAGAGATGGGCTAAACAAGGCTATGTTGGGGCATTTACATGTTTCCCTATCCATGAGGGCAGGTGTCCTAAACCATGGTTGAATTTGTACTTTCCCACTCATTCATCTAAATTATGCTTGAATGGCGTAAAAGAAGAGCTTCACTTTATGTGGAGTGGAAGATGGAAATATTTTACTTGAAAAATAGGATATTCAAGAAATAGTCTGTCACAGTGAAGCTTGTCCCCCTTTTCTGTTGTGCAGCTGTCATAGGTGTAAGTAAGTGATGTCCAGTTAGGGGTGGAAGTTTGAAGTCATTACTTCTGCTTAGTGCAGCTGTATTTAAATTAAAGGGAAACTTTAAGAAATATTGTTCACATAACCATTTCTCTTTAGCACGTGTTCTTTGTTAGGGGAAATGGGAATGCCATTGTTTATTTATTTTTTTGTTGTGGTTGTTCTTCAGACTTTGCTTGCTGCCAGTAAGGGAGCGGGGTTTCTATTTTAATAAAACATTATGCAGACAAAGTCGAGCACTGATCACACAGACAATGCAAATATTTAATTAATACAGTTGTACTAATTAAGTATTACTCTTGTACAGGTGTCTGGTGTTTGAATTTCTGTGTATAATGTTTAAAATATTTAAGGGGCCAAGCAGCAATAGCAGTACTTGGCATTAGAGGAAATGAAAACACCAATACCCCCCAACCTTATATCATCCCAGTGCTAAAGATGATGAAGTAGGTTGAGGCTGGTGTGCCAGCAGTATCTCTAAATAATAGGATTTTATGAAGCAAATATTTTTAAAACACCTGCACATGGATTGTAATTTTTATGGCAGACTTACCATCAGAAAAAGTAAAAGGACAGCACTGAAGCAACAGCTTAGCCAGATAAGCCCTTTTGATTGCACAGGATCTTTAAGCAATTATGTCAAAGGTCACATAGCCTGATGAATACCTTAAGGGGAGAGACTTTGCAAAATGATACTTATTAGACAGAGGGACTGAGCTAGGAAAGATGTGCAGCAGGTAAAGGTGATAAAGGATAATGAGGGAAACATACTCACAAGTGAGGAGAGTGTGTTGAGCAGATGGAAAGAGTACTTTGAGGGGTTGATGAATGAAGAGAATGAGAGGGAGAGAAGGTTGGATGATGTGCGGATAGTGAATCAGGAAGTGCAGTGGATTAGCAAGGAGGAAGTAAGGATAGCTATGAAGAGAATGAAGAATGGAAAGGCTGTTGGTCCAGATGACATACCTGTAGAAGCATGGAGGTGTTTAGGTGAAATGGCAGTGGAGTTTTTAACCAGATTGTTTAATGAAATCTTGGAAAGTGACAGGATGCCTGAGGAATTGAGAAAAAGTGTTTTGGTACCGATTTTTAAGAATAATAAGGGTGACGTGCAGAGCTGTAGTAACTACAGAGGGATTAAACTGGTCAGTCACAGCAAAGTTATGGGAAAGAGTAGTGGAAGCTAGGTTAAGAAGGGACATGATGATTAGTGATCAGCAGTATGGTTTCATGCTGGGAAAGAGCACTACAGATGCAATGTTTTCTCTGAGAGTGTTGATGGGGAAGCACAGAGAAGGTCATAAGGAGTTTCACTGTGTTTTTGTAGACATAGAGAAAGCATATGACAGGGTGCCTAGAGAAGAGTTGTGTTATTGTATGAGGAAGTCGTGAGTGTCAGAGAAGTATTTAAGAGTGGTACAGGATATGTACGAGGGTAGTGTGACAGTGGTGAGGTCTGCGGTGGGAGTGACAGATAAGTTTAAGGTGGAGGTGGGGTTACATCAAGGATCAGCTCTGAGCCCTTTCTTATTTGCAATGGTGATGGACAGGTTGACAGACGATATCAGACAGGAGTCCCCGTGGACTATGATGTTTGCAGATGACATTGTGATCTGTAGTGAGAGTAGGGAACAGGTGGAGGAGACCCTGGAGAGATGGAGATATACTCTAGAGAGAAGAGGAATGAAGGTCAGCAGGACTAAGACAAAATATATGTGTGTGAATGAGAGGGAGGATATAGGAATGGTAAGAATGCAAGGAGTAGAGGTGGCGAAGGTGGATGAGTTTAAATACTTGGGATCAATAGTTCAGAGTAACGGTGAGTGTGGAAGAGAGGTGAACAAGAGAGTACAGGCAGGATGGAGTGGGTGGAGAAGAGTGTCAGGAGTGATTTGTGACAGATGAGTACCAGTAAGAGTGAAAGGGAAGGTCTAAAAGAGGGTAGTCAGACCAGCTATGTTATATGGGTTGGAGACAGTGGCACTGACAAAAGGCAGGAGTTTGAGCTGGATGTGGCAGAGTTAAAGATGTTAAGATTTGCACTGGGTGTGACGACGGTGGACAGGATTAGGAATAAGTATATTAGAGGGTCAGCCCAGGTTGGAAGGTTTGGAGACAAAGCCAGAGAGGCAAGATTACGTTGGTTTGGACATGTGTTGAGGAGGGATGCTGAGTATATTGTGAAAAAGATGCTAAGGATGAAGCTACCAGGTAACAGGAAAAGAGGAAGGCCTAAGATAAGGTTTATGGATGTGGTGAGAGAGGACGTGCAGGTGGATGGTGTGACAGAGCAAGATGCAGAGGACAGGAAGAAATGGAAACAGATGATCCGCTGTGGCGAACCCTAACGGGAACAGCTGAAATAAGATGATGATTGACTACAGCCAATAAACAAGGAGAGGGAGGGAATTATTTTGTCAAATTATCATAAGGGGTGGGCAGAAACAGATACAGTGGGATTAAGAAAACAACAATAATACAGAGACTTGGATACGTAGCTGACTCACCTGGAAATGCCTTAATTCAAACGTAAATCCTAAACTAACCTGGCAGACACTTATCAGATAATAAAGAAACTAGGATTTAAAACCAATACTCCACTTAAAGGGCAAAAACAGTTAAACTATTTACTGGAATAATATGAATTCTGACTTTAGTGTAGCAGCAATGTTTGACTGCACTTTCTTAGAACATGTCCAACAGTTATTTGTAAGTCTTTTAATTGTCATTTTTATATGGTGAGGCTACTAGTTTGTTTTATAGATTAATTGGGTTTTTTTTTTCATCTAGTATAAATGATACTTACAATATAATGGCTTGTTACAGTGGCAAATGGCAATGTTTGCATATTTCCATCAGCGTATGGAATTACCAAAGAAACTGAAAAGTAGAAGTTAATTAAACATTTCCTAAGAGTAGCAGACCTTCAGTGTTTATAGACTGGATAGGAGTGTTTTGTAAGCCCCTATCCCCCCTAACAGGTTTCAGCTGCTGCTACCATCTCCCACCAAAGATGCAAATATTACGAAATCTCAGTTTTGAATTTCCACACACTGATTAGCAACATTCACTGGCTACTGGTTTTTCCTGTTATTTGTGCCTCCTATCGCCACCTGCTGGCATTACACTTGCATCATCCATTAAACTCGTTTAAAATCTAAGTAAAAACTTTGTGATAATCATTCAGATGGAGCCGTGGTCACAAAAAACCCAGATAAACTTGAACTACCGCTGTAGTAAAATATTACAATGGAAGCTCTGACATTGCATTACACTAGGAATATATATATATATATATATATATATATATATATATATATATATATATATATATATATATATATAGCTCTATGTCAGATGATTGAGTCTTCAGAAACTCAAAATTCATACACCCAAGACCATGTGATTGAGTTTCCAAAAACTAGAACATCAAAAAAAAAAAAAACCCATAAAAATCTACCTTTTTTACATTTTTGTTACAACTCTGAGATCGCACTACAGTGAGGAAAAAGTTAAATTTCCTGATCCGCACTGTACCATGATCTCCATTCAACAGCTTTGGATTTTCAAAAACTCGATCATATGGTCTCAATGATATGAATTTCAAGTTTCTGAAAACCCGATCATCAGCTAGGGACATATATATATATATATATATATATATATATATATATATATATATATATATATGTACATATGGGTCTACTTTGGAAGCTCAAAGGTTCAAAACTTCAAACTTCATATGGTTGAGACCATAAGATCAAAGTTTTGAAACTTTGAACGGTTTAAATGGAGATTGCCATACAGCATGGAACAGGAAATTCACCTTTCTCTTGACTGTAGTGCGATCCTGGAGTTGATATATTTAACTAGCAGGGGGTGTGGGGGGTGGAGGGGGCTTGTCCCCTGCATAAATGTAAAAAAAAACGTTTTTTTTTAATTTTATTTTATTTCTTGAAGTTTTGAACTTTCAAAACTTCAATATTATGGTCTCAACCAGATGAAGTTTGAAGTTTTGCAAGTTCGTGCTTCCAAAATTTATACATATATATATATATATATATATATATATATATATATATATATGCATATATATATATATATATATATATATATATATATATATATATATATTTTTTTTATATAAATGTTGTTTGTTGTTTGTCTTTCAGCTTTTCCTGGTTAGAGGTCGCTACAATATATATATTTTTTTCAGATCTGTACAAAGGAAGTAATCTACATGCTATCATTTACATAGTTATGTTACATGCAAATACTGTCATTACTGCTTAATAATTCTGAACAAGGCCAAAAATAATGGGTGGGGAGTTAGAGATAATGTTCTGAAATTAGGAACACATTTTAAATATTACTCTAAGTCACTTAAACACTTAGTAGAGCAACATGTTTTGTATCTATATGCATTTTCTAAATGATAAAAAGTATGGAATGGAATGTCTGGTATTACTGACTGCAATCCCAGAGATGTATTAGAAAGTCAGAGATCAGGTCAAAAATATGAGGCAAAAATAGGGACAATCAGCAAAATCAAGGACACTTGAGAAGCACAAGAGACACAACAATCAGTCTTATTTTGCATTATTTTTCTGTAATTTAGAATAAATACCAATATTTTTTATATGTGCCAAGTGCACGATAAAATACACGTTGATGAACCAAACCAAAAATCCTTAGGGGTGCCTCTGTTTTGTATGATAATGTTAGCAGGATAAAGCTGTTGTAATTGAATGACTGCCCTGCTGTCAGAAGGTGAGTAGTAAAGCAGACCTCACATGTCGTACATGTAAAATGTCTTCTGACTGGAATGGAGAGATAGTTGCTTTGACCTGAATCAGTTATGTGCTATGACCCTAAACACGATGGCAGCTCTGGTGATGATTCAGTTCTTGATCTCAAAACCATATAAGCACTTCAAGGACTGTAAAACATTTTACTACTGAGCATAAACACTTTCATATTATGAGTGTCAATATGATGAAAGGACAATGTGAGTAAATGAAAAGAACTTAGAACCTTGGAAGTACATATGCCCCTAGTCCTGTTGCAGGAGCAGATACAAGGATGTCATTACCAGCATAGGACTTAAACAATATTGAACAGCGGTCTGAAAAATGGTAAGGAAGGATGAGCACAATTTTAAACACATTGCAGAGACCCCCACAAAGTCAGATCAGATAAACCAATACTGTCACTCTTGAAGATTCACTATAATTTAGTTAATGTGATGCAATGATGCTGTCTGATTTGTGAAAGCAAAACAAATGTACATATTCTTTTAAGAATAATCTGTAAACTGCAGAGGTTTATGAAGGAGGTAGCTGTAGCAATGTGTAGTCCATTTTTAAGCTGGAATTTAGCAGACCATTGCGTGTGCTTACTAACCAATGTCACAAACAGCAGAGAGATATGGTAATCAGGGGTGGGCAATGCTCTTGGTTATACAGCATCTTACATAAAGGATTACAATAAATACCAGATACTTTTATTTATTAATATCTTCCAGGGGACTGTCAGTTGGCACAGTCGTACACAATTTGAATGATGCACATTTCAGCTACTAAGCTCTGTTTGTGGATCATGGACTACAGAAAACAGCTCATTAACAAAATACTTGTGACTACTTTTGCACACTACCCTACCTTTTAAGAAACATACAGAAACAATAGTCAGTTGAACTCTATATCAATTCTTCTTCTTCTTTTGGCTTTTTCCCGGTTAGAGGTCACCACAGCAGATCACCTGTCCGCTCATGATTGGCAGTGGAGTTTTTACGGTGTCGAGTTGCCAGCCCGGCACCCAACCTTCCACAGAAGGCACACACACACGCACATACTCATGCCTAGGGCAAATTTAGAGTGTCCAATTCACCTACAGCATGTCTTTGGGATGTGGGAGGAAACCGGAGCACCCAGAGGAAACCCACGCAATCACAGGGAAGACATGCAGACTCTGCACAGAAGGCACCCCAGCTCAGGATCGAACCAGAGAACCTGAACTCTATATCAATTAAACGTATATTATACACTGACAAGGTTTTTGTTAGTTATATTATACTTGCAGCTATGTTAGTTGTTGTGGTTGGTTTTACGCAAAAGTCTTTAGCTACATTGTCACTTTTGCTGTGTCCGTAAATGACTTTTCACTTGGCTATATTATTTTTAATCTTCCCAGATATAAACACTACTGCAAACATCTTACCACACATATATTGTACGTATAAATAAATGAATAAACAAATAAATAAATTATACTCATATAAATAATATCTTATATTTGTATGGCAGATAGAACTTTTAGGTTCCTCTTGTCTTCATACTTCCGTACCCGTAGAATAAGTTGCAAATCCTGTTTAACCAGCAGCTTACCACTTTTTTCTTTTGCCTCACTAATAAGAATCGAGTTATGCCTGTCCAATGAATTCTTAAATTTAGTCACTTAGTAATAGACACATTTATTTATTTATTTATGTTATTTATTTATTTATTTATTTATTTATTTTGAATAGGTATCAACAGTACATGTGGTGCACCAGTTACAGTGTTTTTTTTTTGTTTTTTTTTAATTACTTTTAAATAATTTTAAGTTACTGCCTGATTCCAAGCACCATTTTGTGGAATATTTAAAGCACTTGGAGCTTTATCAGTTTATTAAATGCTGTAAAACTCCTGCAGCGTTAAGGTTCATAAAAGAATGCAGGAAAATGAGAAAATCACATGCAAGAACCCAGTGCATACTTGACTACTAACTGAATTTCTTGTCATTTTTATAGGAGTTTAGGATGTCTGTATTCACCTAAAATAAGGCGCACATGGAGCTCAGTAAAACGGACAACTGCTTTAATGAACAAGCACAAAAACAATCAACAGCAAGCTAAATCACACCAGCACAGCACAGCAAACGAAATTGCAGAGCACAAGCAACAGTACAATAACGCTGTAAAGTTAATCCACATACATTTTCGTCACAGTAACTTCATCAGATACCTAACCTCTCTTCCTTTTTCATCACAGTAACTTCATCCGATACCTAACCTAAAGGAAGAGCTGTGCTGCTGTGATTTAGCTTGCTGTGGATTGTTTTTGTGCTTGTTCATTAAAGCAGTTGTCCGTTTTGCTGAGTTCCATGTGTGCCTTATTTTAGGTTTACTAGTTTTTATCTTGGGCACTCAGACCACTGGATTGGTTTATATGTCTGTATTCACACTGGCTAAGGATGCCTCTAATGTTCTTATATTTTGTGTTATGTGACATATTTTCTTTGAAGTGTTTTCGAATGACTGCTATTTTATTATTATTTGCACAAGCTGAACTTATGCTGCTGGCATATTCAAAGCATAATGTTCTTATGTTTGCTGTTATATTCAGAGCATAATGCATTCATTAAAATCAGTAGGGATTATAATTTATGTAATCTGAGTATTTCTCATATATTCCTGTCCAGCAATTAATACCAACTGGAGGAAATCGGCTTATCCTGATGGCTAAGATTAGTGAACTCTGATATATTTCATACTTTCCTTCTGTGGACTCTGTCATGTTGCAGTCTTCCTTGGTGTGAGTAGTGTTTTAGTTGTTCAAAGCGAAAATGGATGCAGTGATAATATAGCTGTTGATTGTTTTAGTTTGCCTCCAAATGTTTACACTAGGTGTTTGGAAAGTTAGAAAGTCAGTGTAATACTAAAAGCAGGATCAGTTGTCTTGTTAACGATGATTATAGCCTCCAATCTTTCCCAACTCTTACAATGAAACTTGTTTCAGCCAGCCCACCCTACAACCTCAGACGTCAGTCTGCTTCATTCCAACCCCCTGCCACAAAACTGCACTGTGCAGATTATAGCTTCTTTGCCACAATTTAGTGGAAAAATGATCTCTTCCTTATCAACTCACCTAACTCACAAGCTACCCCTAAGTTCAGATCAGAATTCAGACAGTTCCTGATTGGTCAACACAAATGCAAATGCCAGGAAATTGGGCGCATTACTTACATGTAAATTTTCCCATACAAATTAGCTCCTTTTGGACAACCACTTAATCTACTCTACTCTGTCTCACTTCAGCCTGTGCCTTAATATTTATGTACATGTCAGCTCAAAGGCCAGTTCGTCAGAAGCATGTTGTGAGAAATCAATAGCACCATCCTGTAAAACCCTGTGGGGCATGTAGCTATTTATTTTTCCATGAACTTAATTTTCCTTGTACATCCTTTACTGTTTCTATGTATTATTAGTTACATGTATGTTCTATCATGTTTATATTAACATTAGTTTGTTGTTTTTTTATTTTACAAGATCTATTCTATGATGTACCTATACAGATATTTGTAGTTAGCTGCTTTTTTGTTTAATCAGTGTGATTGTAACCCAGGCTGTGTCTATAATTGGTCATATTCTATGAGCAGTGCCCAACCGTGGTAACCAAAATGCAAACATAAATAAATAAAATTATGAATGTATTTGTGTTAAATAAAATAAAAAGATCAATACACAGGAGGTTCAAGTTCAAAAGTTTACTAGTGTACACCAGGAGGCAAAAAACGTACAAGTACAGAATTTTGTCTGACATGAAACAGGAAGTACACAATTTTTATAGTCTTTACATTCAAGTTGTGCCCACCTTACTGACATGGTATGTCACAGGGCATCCACATCACTTTAGCTTACAGTCTTCTATTCATTAAATAATGCTGATGCTGTATATTTAAAAAAAGTTTTCCTCTGGTAACAATACGGCCTTGCTATCCACCTGGTCAGACATAATGTCTTTCTGTAAAGTTACTTCTTCAAGGTTTCAGACCAGTTCGAATACAATAACAGATTCAGTCTTCTAATACACTTCTTTGTTCCCCTGTAACACTTTCCCAACAGCTGTGTGTTATCTAGTAACACATACACAAGGCCAAATCATCCCAGCAGGAAAGAGCAGAAGATTTCATTATTTCACATATTTAATTTCCTGACCCAGCAGATAATCACTTGTGAAAAGTATAAACATTAAGACTTGCTGAGCTAGCAGCTGCCAGGGTCAGAGGTCAACTTGCTACAAGCCACACTGCAGTTTCAAAAACTTCTTTGCAATTACATATGAATTCATTCTTTTTGTTATATCATTAATAGAATAAAATACATTACATACTAATTTGCTTTTAAACTAGCACTTCACATATATTCAAATACATATTTCTCTAACATTTTCCCTCCTATTAATACTTTTTATTCTATTTTGAAGTATGCATAATGTCATTTCATCTCCTAACCTCTTCCACTAAGGATTTTCAGCTAGGTGAGTCATTTGATCTATACTTCAGAAAAAGTTTTCGTCTGAGATCAATTTTTCAATCTCAATATCTTGGTACAAAGTTTCAGTAACAGATACATCAATAAAATCTTTGATTAATCTTTTCATGCAGGGAATTCCACAACAAACACATGCTCCTATTAGGAGTAAACCCACACAAATAGCAATCAGAATATTCATTAGGATGGAACCCCACCCCCCAAATAGATTCTGGAAAAAGTCCATCAGTGGGTTTGGGCCTGGTTCAGTCATGGCTGATACTTGCTGAATTACCTCTAGGTGGTTGTTAATTTCATGCCTGTTGTCCGGAATGTATGCACAGCATTCTTCTCTGATAAGTGCGCACATACCACCTCTCGCCGCTAGGGTGAAGTCAAGAGCCATTCGATTTTGTAGCACAACAGTTCTCATTGCATTCAGTTCATCAGTCACCAGTTCTAGGGCAGAGAAAGTTGCATTACTCATTACTTCGAGAAGTTTCAACAGCTTCTTCAACTCCCAGATTGATTTGACTGCTCCATATGCTGGGAATATTCCTGCCCAAGATATAACACTGTCACTCAAGTCCATATGAGTCAATTTGCTTTTATCCTTTATGGTATTATGGTCTTTCCAGCCAGCTTTGATCCGTCCTACTGGATTTACAGGTTTTTCAACTGGACCTTCAGGTTTTCGGGCTGCTTCTCTCACGTTTTGTATCTTACCCAAAGGTAATTCTGCAGTATGTCTTATAGCCGGAACCAGATAACCCAAAAACAACTGCCGGACCAATTCTCAGGTAGCCATTTGTATGCTTTTTTCCCACAAATAAAATAACAATTTTCTACTTTAGTACTAATACGCATTAACCCTGCATGAAACATTTTCTGGTCTATAACTGACAATTGTTTAAATAAAACAGGATTCTTGCAAATTTCATTCATGGTTGTTTTCACTGAGTTCAAATATGAGTCATAATTAGTATTGCAAAAAGTATTGCCATTACTAGTCTTAATATAACACCGATAAGATATCGTTATATTACAATTGCTCCAGCCCACCTGGAGAGTATCATTTTTATAAAAACATACAATTCCCTTTTGTGTGACAGGTAAAAACAAAGCTATTTTGTCCTGTGATCTCACAGTCCCTGTGTCAAAAAGCAAATTTTCCCAAGTCTCATTTATCCCCAGAGGGACAGCAGACATTATCAGTCCTCCATATGCTGTTGGTATAGCTGTACAAACCCAACAATTTGAAATGTTCATAGTCTCTGCATATACATGTTTCATGGCTAGGTATGTGTTAAAATTTGGATGCCAGTCTATAGATGTTTCATCACGTCTTCCCACTTTCACTTGTGTGGTTGAGTGTAAGAAAAACCACAACAAGAGGAAAATTGTCACAATTATAGTCAATAAATGTATACTCAACAAAATGATTATGCAACATCTCTGGGGTTGATCTACATTTCTATTCGCTTTGTTCTTAGCCATTTTGCCCTTGCTGTATATCAGTCACAAAGTTTTTATCAAGTTGAAAATTCTTTACCAGTTTGCAGTGTGTCAAATGGACCCAGGATGTCCTCTCAGCCACTCTGACTGCAGTAGGCATTGCCAACAGTACCTGGTACAGTCCTTCCCACTTTGGACTCGCCCAATTCTTCCTCTTCATCACTTTTAACCACACCCACGTTCCCAGAGCCAAAACTGCTTCCACCATCTGGTCTGTTCCTTATCTGAAAAAGAGTTAAACTGCAAAACAGATTTATTTGTTAACAGTTTCCTCATATAACTAGCTAATGAACTGTCAGCCTCTTGCTCTGCAGGCATGAGAGCTTTCCACTGAGGCACATAATATGCTCTCCCAAAAACCATTTAGAAGGGAGTCAAACCCTTCACATTTGGAACCATTCTCATACTCAGCAGTGCTAAAGGCAAACAGTATATCCAATTCTTCTGGGTCTCATTAACTAACTTCCTAAGTTTGTTCTTAAGGGTTCCATTGTACCTTTCCACCAGTCCTGCAGACTGTGGGTGGTAGGCACAATGGTTTTTCAAGGAGATTCCAAAAAATCTTCCAAGTTGCTGGATTGTCTGATTGACAAAATGTGTGCCATTGTCACTATAAATCCTTTCCGGAATGCCAAATCTAGGGATTACTTCTGTTATCAGGGCTTTCGCCACTGTTGCTGCATCCGGATTTTTGGTTGGAAAAGCTTCTACCCATTTAGAAAACATATCTACAATGACTAGACAATATTTTTTCCCTTCACACTTATTCAATTCTATGAAATCCATACAGATAGTATGGAACGGATACGGTGGTATAGGAAAACTTCCTTGCTTAGGTTTAAATGCCCCTTGTGCATGGTGCTTGTTACAAGTATGACAAGCTGCACAAAAGTTTTTGTGTAATTTGTGAATCCATATGTTTGGAATATTCGGTTTACTAACTGTACCATCCCCCCTGTTGAGACATGGCACTGCCCATGGCTCAACAAAGCTGCATATCTAAATAAATTAGATGGCAATATTGTTTTTTTCTCTTTGGAAATGTACAGTCCATTTTCAAGAATTGCACCTTGTTTTTCCCATTTTTGTTTTTCTGCTTTTGTAGTAAGCATCTGCATTGTTTTCAACATGTCTAAATCTAAAATCTCAGAGGGTTGTAATTCCTCATTCAAAAGTAAAGTTTCTGAGTCTGAGGCCGCTTGCTTTGCAGCTGCATCAGCTATCGCATTGCCTTTCGAAATCTTATCCTGTTGTTTTGTATGAGCTATACATTTGCAAATAGCTACTTTAGTAGGTAACTGGATAGATTCTAATAACTCCAAAATAAATTGCCCACGATTAATTGGTTTTCCACTAGATGTTATCATTCCCCTATTTTTCCATTGTTGCGCAAATACATGTACTGTAGTCAAAGCATACTGACTATCAGTATATATGTTTACACATTTGTCTTTTGCTTAAGTACATGCTCATGTTAAAGCTATCAATTCTGCTGCTTGTACAGACACGTTATGTGGTAAGGGTTGGGCTTCTAAAATTTCAGTGTCTGTAACTACTGCATACCCCACTAGATTCTTTCCTGTAGGGCCCCTTCTGCATGAGCCGTCCACATAATATGTCACCTCGGCATCATCCAAGGGCATATCTGTGAGATCTTGTCTAGGCAAGGTTAACTGTTCAATTTCCTGCAGACAGCTGTGCGGTGTGCCGTCCGCAGGAGTTGGGAGTAATGTTGATGGATTTAATGTCGTACATCGTTCAATTGTCATATGAGGTTGGCTCAGCAGTATAGTCATACATGAAAGATGTCTAGCAGGAGAAAGATATGCTACTTTTTCTTGCAGTAAGATTATTGCAACTGCATGAGGCACTCTCAATGTGAGAGGGTGGAATAATACCACTGAGGCCGAGGCCTGTACTGCCATTGCAGCTGCAACTACTGCTTGTACACAGTGAGGCAAAGATCGCGCCACTGGGTCTAACTATGATGAATAATAAGCTATGGGGCGTTGCTTATCCCCATGTTGTTGCATCAGCACTGACGTCATATATCCTTGCTTATAATCTACGGTCTGAAAGAACCATTTGTGATAATTTGGGAGTCCTAAAACTAATGAAGAAGCTATCAACTGCTTCAACCTGCAGAAAGCCATTTCTGCTTCAGGTGTCCATTGTAATAAATCTTTTGCTGTCATTGGTGTTTTATATATCAAGTCAGTCAGTGGAGCAGATTTCTAAGCATAGTTCGGTATCCAACTCCGACAAAAATTAGTTGTCCCCAAGAAGGACATCATTTCCTTCTTGGTTGCTGGTTTGGGTGCTTGTAAAATTGCTGTCTTTCTATCCTCGTCTAATATCCTACCTTCATTGGATATCACATATCCTAGGTATCTAACTTGCTTTTTCCAGAGTTGTAACTTACTTTTGTTCACTTTGTGTCCATGTGTTGCTAAGAATTTCAATAGCGCTATAGTATCTTCCCTGCATTGCTGCTGGGTGGGGGCTGCTAGCAAAATGTCATCTACGTAAAGTAGAATTTGACTTCCTCCTGGTGGGGTAAACCCTGCCAGGTTGCTAGCCATTTCTTGTGCAAATATTGTTGGGCTCTCACAATATCCCTGTGGTAGTCGAGTATAGGTATACCTTTTACCCTGAAATGTAAATGCAAACCAGTATTGACTATCAGGATGTATAGGTACTGAAAAGAAAGCATTACTGATATCTACCACAGAGAAATATTTTTGTTGCGGTTTTAAGTCATTTAACAAAGTATGTGGGTCTGGCACCATGGGTGCTCTGGGTATCACTGCATTGTTTACAGCTTGTAAATCTTGAACCATCCGCCATTCCCCGTTTGCTTTTTTAACAGGAAATAGGGGTGTATTACATGGTGAATCAGGAGATTCTACCAGTACTCCTTCTTTGAGTAATGCTGCTATTATAGGCTTGATTCCTATTTCTGCATCCTTTCTCAAAAGGTATTGTCTTTTTTGTGGTCTAAATGCTGACTTCGATGTAATTATAACTGGTCTTGCTGTTCGAATACGTCCTACATCTGACTTGCCTGTTGACCAAAGAGTCGTTGGTATCTCACATAAAGCTTTCTCTTCTTCTTCTAATAAAAATTCTAATCAGCTGTCCTCGCTAGATTGCAAGTGTACAGCCAGGTGCCTCTGCGTCAACCAATTCAACTTTTGCTTCTGTATTCCCTGTTCTGACAATTCTAAATCAGTCTGTTTCTCCCATCTTGTTACCTTTTCTCCTAAGTCTGCCCATTTTATGTTTTTATTCTTCATCAAGCTGACATGTGGCAATCGATTTGACCTATATAATGCAAGGAATTCTTGAGGGAATGAACAGCTAACTACACTGTTCCCCTCAGTATCCCAATACAAAGTACGTAATACTAATCTAGTTGCACAATTTCTGAACAATTCTTGCTCATATTCTCTATCAGGTCCTGGTGTGTGACAGTAGTATAGAGTACAGTGTAACAAATGCTGTCGATCAGTGTCAAGGGAGGGGGCTTTACTGATGGCTATGTTCATCAGTTCCTTGGTTACTGCCCCTGGACCAGTCGTAACTAGGTCCTGGCTGTACCAGTAAAAAGTTTCACTCTCCGATCGCATCACAAAAGTATCCATTTGTCTCTGTGCCTCCATACCCTGTACAGTTGGAACTACTGCTATGCCAAACATCTGCATAAGGTCCCTACCCAATAGGTTCACTGGACACTTTGCAGAAACAACAATTTTACTTCTTTGGGTCATACCTGAAACAGGGTCAGTTATTGCTATATCATGGGAGAGTGGTTCCCTGTATAGCTGTCCATTTGCAGCTTTCACTAATATATAATCAGGTGATTCAGAATGTTCTGGTAACTTGGAGGGGTGTATCAGGGTCCGTGACACTCCTGAGTCACACAGGAATTTGACTTCCCTTCCCTCCACCAGAAGTGTAACTTCCGGTTTTGTGTCTGCTAAGTAGAGCTCTAGGCTCAATAATGCTAAATCCAAAATTTCACTTTCTTCATCCTGCATATCTACTTGCACTTCCTCTATTCCTTCTATCACATTTACATCTGTTTTCTGTTTATTAACTTCTCCTGATGATTTCTGACTTCTGCATGATGTATCTTCACTATCATATAGTCAGTCCTCATCTCCCTTGTCTTCTGTGATTACCTTCTTATTCTGTTTACAATCCCTTGCTAGATGTCCCTTCTTCCTGCACTTAAAGCATTCACCTCTCTTTTTCCTTTCCTTAAACTCTTCTGACTGTTTGTCAGACTGTTTATTTCCCTGGGCATTTTTCTTTCCCTTTTTACCTGACTGTAAAACAAATACTTCAGCTCCGTCTTCAGCAGTGAAGACTTGCGCCTTCTTTTTCTTTTTGCTATTAAAATGTCTTTCAGCATGTCTAGCATATTCAAGTAAGGCTTGTAGCCTACCTGTTTGATGGTCTATCATATGCTTCGTAATGAAGCTACTGATAGGTGCAATACAACCTTTTAAAAATGCATTTTTCAATTGTTGTTCATACGGGGAATCATTCACTTGATTTTCAGGAACTGTCATACCTCTATGATTATTAAAATTAAAACATTCCAATAATCTAGCATAGTACCCATCTATCGTCTCATTTTCCTGTTGTATGCATTGGTTAATGCAAGTCCAGTCTGCTCTAGGGTTCCATTTCTCAAAGATTCGGTCTGTAAGACCTTTCACTCTGTTGTCTAATTCTGCGTCACTATGTGGGAGTGGTTTAAGCTCTGCATTACGAGGATTGCAGGTGCCACAAATCATGTGCCAATCTGGACCTATAATTTGTCTGAATACTTTTTCCAGTTCTTCCCCATTCAAGTGGTAACTCAGCCTCATGCCTTGCAAATCTTCTAAAAATTTTGTAAAATTAACTTTCAGATGGGGGATTCCCTCAGTAGCTTTCCAGATATCCTCCGGTGTCCATGGTCTGTATACTAAGAGAGTTGGGTCCTGCCCTGCCTGTCCTGCCTGAGGATTTGGGACCTCTATAAGCGGACATATCTCTTCCTCATTTTCATCCTGTAGGTTCCTCTCTATTTGATACGATTCTGCGTCCCCATGTATCTTACGTGCTCGGGACCTAGTTTCAATATGATGTCTAACAAACTGAGACCTCAGGATAATGCGGAGGCGGACCAGCCTGTCACTTCATATCCTGAAAAAGGCAATGGAGGGGGCAGGGGAGGAGGAGCTGTTGCTATTACTACATTATTATCTTCTTTGTCTAAAAATAATGCTTTTGAATTTTTAGTCTTCTGTTCCCTATGGTTTGCTTCCTCAATCCACCTGTGTGCCTGAGGAATTCCTAATTGGCGTTGCTTTTTTGCCTGACCTCCCGCATCAGATTTAAGTTGCTTAAGGAGTTTAACCAGTGAGGTTTTATCTAATTTACCATCAAATTCATATTTGTTAACCCATTTCGTATAATGCCTAACATTATCAGAACGTTGTGATTGCATATATTTTGCATCTTCGGTTAGGGGTGGATCTCGCGATGTTTTAGTGCACTGATTTCCCATGTTAAAAGAAAATGTTACATAACCCTTCTTACCACGTAGTACCAAAATTTCAGTTCCTTTTCACAGTTTATCTAGAATAACTGCCTACCTTATTCTGTTACCCTGATCTATGACCAAATACACAGTAATTCCTTTTGTCCCTGATCTGCATAACAAATTTTGACAACAATATTTACTGTAACCTAGTCCCTGATCTAAAACAGAAAAAAGGCAAAATCTTCCTACCTGAGCCTCCGGTATTGAGCCGTGCAGGATCCGCTCTTTGGCCACAGATCAGAAAGTGGCCAGCCTCTTTAAACGACAGTTCAGTCGGAGGTCATTTAACCCAAGAAGAACCGTTTCGGTAACTTCTCCTGTGCAATATTCGACCACCGGTAGACTCTGATCTGCAGCTGTCTGAGGGATTTCCGGCTAAAGAAGGACCAAACTGTTAAATAAAAAAAAAGATCAATACACAGGAGGTTCAGGTTCAAAAATTTACTAGTGTACACCAGGAGGCAAAAAACGTACAAGTACAGAATTTTGTCTGACATGAAACAGGAAGTACACAATTTTTATAGTCTTTACATTCAAGTTGTGCCCACCTTACTGACGTGGTATGTCACAGGGCATCTACATCACTTTAGCTTACAGTCTTCTATTCATTAAATAATGCTGATGCTGTATATTTAAAAAAGTTTTCCTCTGGTAACAATACGGCCTTGCTATCCACCTGGTCAGACATAATGTCTTTCTGTAAAGTTACTTCTTCAAGGTTTCAGACCAGTTCGAATACAATAACAGATTCAGTCTTCTAATACACTTCTTTGTTCCCCTGTAACACTTTCCCAACAGCTGCGTGTTATCTAGTAACACATACACAAGGCCAAATCATCCCAGCAGGAAAGAGCAGAAGATTTCATTATTTCACATATTTAATTTCCTGACCCAGAAGATAATCACTTGTGAAAAGCATAAACATTAAGACTTGCTAAGCTAGCAGCTGCCAGGGTCAGAGGTCAACTTGCTACAAGCCACACTGCATTTTCAAAAACTTCTTTGCAATTACATATGAATTCATTCTTTTTGTTTGTCATTAATAGAATAAAATACATTACATACTAATTTGCTTTTAAACTAGCACTTCACATATATTCAAATACATATTTCTCTAACAATTTGTGTACTGGGATTTGGCCCTTTATTTTCAAAGCAGTATACTTAAATATGAGTATCATACAGTCTGTCATAGAGTATGTCTACCAATAGGAGAATCAGCAGCTTTTTTTGGTCAAATCCCTTTCATCTAGAGCTGAGGCACTGTCCACTGTGTTTTCATGTGAGACTGTTAAACAGTGAAGTAAGGAACACCATCACCACCACTGCTCAGCGATCTTGTATTTGGTACATGCATTTAGGAGTGTTCAAGATGCAATTGCCCCTTGTGCCAAAATGCTTGTTTTCTAGTATGTTGTTGTTTTGGATATGTTTCATCAGTTTTCTTTTGATAAGTCTCAGTAGTATGTTTTTTTTCAGTAGGTTCATAGATCATAGGTACTAGGCTATTGGCCCAAGGGCCTACGTAAGCCTAGCCAACAAGGTTCCCTGGCTTACGCCACCCAAGAAAGTTATTTTCCTGTGCCACTGTTGAGCAGAGACACAGAAGTGTTCCCTGGGGTGTATTTCCTATTTCCCATCCACTTGTCAAGATTTTTCTTGAAGAGTGCTAATGAAGAACTTTGCTCGACATAGATGGGTAGCCTGTTCCAGAGTATGGGAAGTCTCTGGGACAGGAATCTATCCCTCCAGCATGTCCTGTTTATTGTGGTGTCAAGGTTTAGGTCCCTAGAGCATGTAGCTCGGAGGGATTGGGATTTCTTTAAGTGGAGCATGTCCAACAGCTCTGGGTTTGACATAGTATTATATGTTAGGCAGAGATCACCTCAGAGTAGGCGAAATGCCACGAAGTAAAGCTGGAGTTTTTTGAGGCGGTCAGTGTAGAGCATTTGTTTGAGGCCAGTAATCCTCTTTGTGAGGTACTTCTGTGTCCTTTCCAGCTGCTGCAGATGTCTTGTGAGGTACATTCCAAAAGGGGCGTTGTACTAAATATTAAAAGGCCAAACTACTACATTTTCACCAAAATCCCTCTCTCATGAAAAAACAAAATTTAAAGTTTTCTTTTTTGATAATACAATCATTGAAGTCACTTCTCATAGCAAACTATTAGGGGTGATAATGGATGATAATCTTACATTTGACCTGCATGTACAAAATTGCATAAGAAAAACTCATCAAAAAGTAGGGATGCTTTACGGAGTCAAAAACTTTCTGAGCGATACAACTAAAACTACACTTGCCACTATTTATCTCCTCCCCTCTCTTCTTTATGGCTCTCTGATCCTTACTAACAGGCTTTTTAAACTTGAAACCTGAAAGATGCTATAACAAAGTTGCTAAATTTGTAACACATACCCCTTTCAGAACCTACCACTGCATAATACTGAAGGCTTTAATTGGTTAAAACTGTCACATCAACTAACATATACACAACTTCTAACTACCTATAAAATTATCCAGCATCCATCTGCCTGTCCATCCCTAAAAAACATTCTACACAACTATGTTCCCAGAACATCATTGCAATCCAGTGACCAAAACCACCTGTCTGTATACAAACCTAACAAATCTACTGGACACTGTCTGTATTTGTACAAGGTTGCTAAGGCTTGGAACTCCTTACCAGTATCCATCAGGTCTCTCCTTCCCTCCCATTTTTCAAAACCACTCTGAAAGATTTCCTGGCTAAAATCTCTTTCTGTTCTTGCTCAAAGCAAGTAAAACCACGTCAGGAACAAAAACAAGTTTATTCTGCAAAGCTTTCAGGTTATCACCCTTCCTCAGTGCATTATAAAATCAGTTCATAGGTTCATAGGTTCATACTAGGCTATCTGCCCTAGGGCATTTATAAGCCTAGCCAGAGTGTGTTTGGCTTTCGCCACCCATTTTAAATTAATTCTGCTATGCCCTTTTTCGAGGTTAGTATACTGTGCCTCTGTCTAACAGTGACACAGAAGTGATACCCGGGGTAAACCTACGATCTCCCATCCACTCATCAAGATTCCTCTTGAAGAGAGTCAATGAGGGACTCTGCCTAACCTGGACTGGGATTTTATTCCAGAGTGAAGGGAGCCTCTGGGTTATGAATCTGTCCCTCCAGCATGTCCTATTTATTTCAGTGCTGAGGTTCAAGAATCTCAAGCATGTAGCTCGATGGGATTTGGATATTCTGAGGTGCAGCATGTCCATTAATTCCAGGTTGAACATGGCTTTATACGTCAGGCACAGATCGCCTCTGAGCAGGCGGTATGCCACTGAGTAGAGCTGGAGTTTCTTTAACCGGGCAGCATATGGCATCTGTTTGAGCCCATTGATCCTCTTGGTGAGGTACTTTTGGGGTCTTTCCAGTTGCTGCAGATGTCTGGTAAGGTACTTCCCAAAAGGGGCATTGTACTCAATTATCGGCCTGATGAGGGATGAGTAAAGAGGCACGATGACCTCCCCTGATCTAGATGTGAATCCCTTCATGATTAGGTGGGCTATATAAAATGTTCTTCTAACTACTTTGGCCACGTGGTTGTCAAATGAGAGATTGCTATCAACTTGGGTCCCCAGGTCCCTAATTACTTCTTCTGTACTTAATGGATTACCACCTATGTGGTAATTTGTGGGCACTTTGTTTTTGCCAAAGGGGATGACTATACACTTTTTAGTGTTTAGCTTGAGACCATGGCTCTGGCACCAGCTGCCTCTTTCTATGAGGCCCTTTTGGAGGATGCTTGTGTTGGCTGGAGAGTCGATTATGGCACCCAGTTTGCAGTCATCTGCGAACTTGGTCAGCCACAGTCCTTCCATGTTGGCCTGTACCTCCGAGAAATATATACCGAACAAGAGAGGTCCCAGGACTGAGCCTTGTGGGATGCCACTTGTAACTGGTTTGGAGTCTGACATGGCTCCAGCAATTCTAACCATGTGGGTTCTGTCCTTGAGCCAGTTTGCAACCCATCTAGTGACATAGGGGGTTATATTTAAGCTGGTGAGCTTATCTATAGTACATCTATTTTAAATAAGAGCATCAATTAATCACAGGTCAGCCAGCTAACCTATCAAACTCATATACTACCTCCCCTTTTTTCATATGTACAAGTTCATGTAAAATTTAAAGTCACAGAGTCGTTCAAAAATCATAGTTATTAAAAACACTCATTAAACATAATACAGTCAATAAATATAGCTAGGTTAATACATATATATATATAGGTTAATAAATATAACTAAGTTAATAAATATTAATAAATATAAGTATAACTAATAACATTTCATTCTTATTTTATTTCATTTTGCTTTTTTACTAAAATAAGTTTTATACTTGCCATGCTGAAGAGACTGTCTGAACTACAGCTTTGACCAACTTTGCAGCTCATGTTCTTGCTCAAAACCAGGATAAACTATATCCCTAAATGTGAACAAGTACCTTTTCATTCCTAATACCTCCTCACTCTCCCTTCTTCATTTACGTCCTTACTGCTATCTAATTATCTTCACTGACTTTCTCTCTAAATATATCATAAACCTTTCCCTCACTTCATATTCCAAGTCCTGTTTGTATTTTACTAACTTACCTTTACTATCTCTGCAAACTGTCTAAAATGTATTTAAATATTAAATGATTATCACATACCGTGTTTTGATTCTTAACCAATGATTTTATATTGTGTCTAATTTGTTATAATCATTTAAACTGCAGGTGCTCTGTTTTATTTTTGAAGATTGTGAAATTATTGGTCTTAAGATGTTTTGTAATAATTTGGAGCTTTTCTCCCTGGGCCTCCACTAAAAATGGGTTTCTAACCAGTCAGACTTTCCTAGTAATCAAATGTCGATAAATAAATAAATAAATACATCAATTCTTTATTATTACTGTACTACTAGCTCTTTAGAACGTAGGTCATATAACAAGAAACAGTCTGGGCCAGCAGTTACTGTGTTTAAGGTCAAGTTTATTTACATGGACAGTGAAAAAAGCTTGCTTCCTTGCAGCAAAACAGAAAATTCGGGTCATTTCCATCATTGGTAAGTACTAGGCTAGCTGCCCTTGTAGGTCATTTTAAACCTAGTTAATTTCTTCCAAGGCAAGCATCAAACCCTGCACCTTGTGTTTATGAGGTAAACACCTTCACCATTATGCCAACCACCAACCCAGTGCTCTGGGATTGTATCCCATGCAAACAGTGTAATGAAATAAGATTTACAAATGTCAGTCATTTCTAGCAGTGGTCTTGGAGTCTTCACATACAAGGTCTGTGGTAAAATAAAACTTTCAAACATCAGTCTTCTTCACTAAGCTTTATCCCTCAGCTTTCTTTTTGTTTGCTATGCCAGAGACACAATCAGACCTTCATCTTTCAAAGGCAAGTAACCCTCTTAAGACTCATATGCTTAATCTTCTCACAGCCTAGATATGAGGAATTTGCTCTTTGCTATGGTGGGGCCCTGAAGATAGCTCGCTAAGGCAACTAATTCCTATTAAGTGTCTCTTTTTTCCTATTAAAGGGCAAACGTACCTGTCTTACAGAGGTTTCCTTGGCCCAGTTTCATCCCCTGACTTAGCAGTAAAAATGTTATAGTTGTTGCAATACATATACGCATATTGTGTGTGTGTGTGTGTGTGTGTGTGTGTGTGTGTGTGTGTGTGTGTGTGTGTGTGTGTGTGTGTGTGTGTGTGTGTGTCTGTATCTACTTTGAAAGGTCGAATTACCATAAGTGCGAATTTCAAATGATCAAGACAAAAATGCTGACTACTTAAAAACACTGAAAATTCAAAATACCGATATTCATAACATCAAACTGTAAGATGCAGATGTTACTTTTTTGGTTCTGTATCACAAGATCAAAACCTTAGGTAGTTGAATACCTAAAGGTCGATCTCTAAATATCAAATGGTGAAAATTGTGAATGTCTGTTTCCACACAGAGAAACAAGTCATTTGGCCATTACGCAGATTTTGCCCTTTTTACAATGTAGAGCAATCTCAGAGTTGGTATATTTAGTTAGGGGGGTGTACTGGGCACAGCCCACACTTGATTTCTTTTTACAACTTTTTGTTTTTTTAGTTTGGCCAATGGCATTGTTTCCCTGTGTGGAAATGGCCATTCAAGATTTTCACAGTTCAATATTTAGTGATCGACCTTTAGGTATTCGATAACCTAAGGTTTCGATCACGTAATATAGACCCTACTTTTTCTCATTCCACTACTGCAGTATCAAATTAAAGTAAATGTGTAAAACTTTGTAAAATAAAACTAGTTGTTTTAATTATGTTTAGATGCTCTATAGTGCAATGAGAAATTAAATTTAAGAAATTTGAGTGTAATTATCAAATTCTTTATATCTTCATCAACCTTGCTATACATTTATAAATCTCAATCATACTAGGGTTACATTTGTTCTACAAATCTTCATTATTCACTAAACATATGGTAACTACTGTGCTTTAGCATTCATGAACAGATTTATACTTACGAGCCCTATGTTTTTCAGCTTTATACTTTTCTCAGAGTGGTAAATATATTTTTCATTATATACTAGTTCCTTACATTTTTGTTATAATGTTGTGGAATACAGAGAGTCTGCAGTTCATGGAGCATTGAATGTAATGCCCGCCATGTTGCTAAGGTACGTAATACACATCCTTAAAGGGTAGGTGTCTATATGAACAGTTTCCCTTTACCTATAACATTTCGAAATACTGCAACTCAAATGTTTTGAATTTTCAGTGTTTCGACTAGTCTACATTTTTGTCTACATCATTTGAAATTTTTATGGTTATGGTAATTCGACCTTTCAGTAGTAGATCCGTGTGTGTGTGTCTGTGTTTATGTCCATTTAACTATGCTGACATGCAGAAAAATCGACAATCATTACATCAACTTCTGCATGTCAACAGTTTTTTTTAAATTTGAAATTAAAATTTCAACACTCCACATTTCAAAAATGGACAGCAAATGCTATCATTTTCTGATATGTAAATTAAAAAAACCCTAACAGTAACACCAGACATACTTTATCTGAATAGCGATGCTGTTAGGGAAAGGGGAAGAGGTAAGGTTAGGTTTAGCACATATGAGTAAGGACGGGCAAAGAAGTATGAATAGCAACAAGCAGGACTGTGTACTTAGTTGTTTCGAATACCAAGAAAGCTATACATTCATGCAAGTATCATCAAGAAACAGCTTCTTGATTCTTTTACCAAAAGTGAAATTAAGCTCCAGAGCTGGTCATTTTCTCCCATGTAGCGATGTTTGGTTGCTTGTGCAGCCAAACTCTTAACTGCAGAATTCTATATGGAAGCACTGTAAGCTACAGAGAAGTTTTATAGTATAGACTGACACTGCTCTGACAAAATATTCAGTCCATAAACCTATAGTTTTACCTAAAGGATATAAGAAAAACAGCTGAGATGGAAAATGATACACTTTTGAATACCTGGAGCACTTTGTTAAGCTAACAAATTTGATTTTACTTGAATCATTATCCCCAAATACTCTGTAATTCTGGAGATAATTGTTTTGCTAGATTTCATATCTTCCCTTTTAACAGTCTTGAATACATTTACACTCATTGACTATATCGTAAAAATCATATTGTTGTAGTTTTTATGCTTTTCCATGCAGTAACATGTGGAAAGCAAAGGTAGGTAATCCAGAAGAATCAGTCAAAGTTGCCATCAAATGACATAAATGACCGGCCTACAAGTACTTATGATATGTTTAACAAGACATAATTTTTCAGGCTTATTCATTACTATTGAATAGAATTAAAGTATATTTAATGGGAATCTGATACAAAACTAGATTCAAGATGATTTTTGTCATGATTGCATCTCTTTTCCTTGCAGATACAATGAAAAGACAAAAAAGACTGAAAACGTATGGTGGCTATGAATATCCTTCATCCCAGGATTAATAAAGACACAGTAAAGCATCCGGGCAAACCAGCTAATTTGAATGTTTTTTTTTACTGTTCCTAACTGCTGAGGAGACCATCTTTGAAATTTCAAAGCACCTGGTATGATAAAACCAACATAAAAGCAGCAAAACCATATCAGTGTGGCAGTGTTTCAGACCACAGTTTAATATCCTGCCTTCCCTGGGATAACTGCTGTAGCTTTGTTACATTTCATTCTATCACATTGGTGAAAAGGACTGTGTTAAGCACTAACTTTATTCATTAAGTATTAAAAAACAGAAGGCAATATACAACTTTTGTAGACTCTGTACTTCATGAAAATAATGATATTCAAGAATTTAACATTATCTCCAAAGACTCATTTTAGATATTCCAGAAAAATTATTTTTATTGTTTAAAAATGTTTGTTCTGTGTGACATAATCAAACAAATTCTAAACAAATGGTTGAGTTCCAAGAAATATAAAACAAAGGACTGCAATGCAACAAGATATCATAGTCATTTAGGTTTAAGCTGTAAATAAGATCTGTAAAATTATTATTAATATGTTTATCATTTGGATAGGAGTACATGCTAGAAAAGGTACTTAATTTTAATTCTTCTTCATATTTTTATTCATGTTAATATGTCTTAACTCCAAGCCAATGAAGCAGATGCAAATGTTTACAAATGTAGCAAATGAAATACTATGACAAAATACATGCAAACTTTTTTTTTCTTGCAATATAAATTAAGTGCTTACATTTTCTACTGATATCCTAAAGTGGCAGTTTTATTTACAAGCAACCAGCTATTCTTATTTTTCTGTGCCATGAACATAAGGGTTGATAATCAGGTTTGTTTGAATAGTTATGACAATTTGTAAACAAAAATATAAATGCTGAGGTAGAAGTTTTGGAAGCTGTGAGATTCTTTCTGAAATTATTATATTTTGCTTGATATCCTGGAGAGAAGCAAAAAAGGGCAAATGTGAAATTTCTTTCAGCAGCTTATAGAGTTAAAAACATTACATTTATTTGGCATACTTTGTAAAATATTCTATTCTATTTGGTTATATTTTAATCCCATATTTATCTTTCTCATATTGACAGAAACAGCCCCCACACTTGACACACCAGAGAAATACAGACTGTATGTATCATGCAAACATATACCAAGCAGGGTGTCTTATCTTACCCATCTGACTATTTAATGACATAAACAGCTAACCGCTTTTCTCTTACAAGACCACAAACACTCCAACTTCATATGCTTTTATGTATGACAAGACGGAATGTATGGAGTATCTGTGTTAACAATACTGACTTACCTAGTGCAACTGAACATTTGTTCCCTAAATTAATCAACAGAAATTCCTGTCCATTTATTAATTTTCTAATACCTGCTTTATTCTCATTAAGGACCTATCCAGTCAAGTGACATGCTTAAAGGAAAACCACCCTATAAATAAAAAAATCTGTTTTTTTTTTCACTCTATCTTTGTTTCCTTGCCTATTTTAACACCTCAAAATCACGCTAAGTGCTTTATTTGTAATTTTAGCCTGTTTTCCACAACATGACTACCAATGGGGCTTGATGTATCAATGTGATCTTGCCCTCCCTCAACCCTTTCTCTTTCCATAATGCTTTATATGACTCATGCCAGACATAAGGAAGTAAATGTGAATTCCCATACCATTGACATATAATGGGACTTGTGTGGGTAACTGTTATCTTTTTTACTTTCTGTAAAGGGCCTGCTTCTTTTCTATCTCTAATCACCCTCATTTATGTTTGGCTCAGAGCTTGTTTTACACTATAAGGTGTTTTCTATAAGGTTTTCTTTTGTAGTCCAAGAAGAATTGATTCTGCAAGGGTGTCTCAGTGCAGTGACAGTTTTGATACCTCTGCAATAGTGTGTGGGGAAGACAATTTAGCTAATTTTCTGGCTGTAGCTGGATAACTACTAAGTATAATGTAAAACAAGCTCTGAGCAAAACATAAATGAGGATGATTAGAGACAGAAAAGAAGCAGTCCTTTTAAAGAAAGTAAAAAAGATATCAGTGACCCACACAAATCCCATTATATGTCAATTCACAGTTACTTCCTTTTGTCTGGCATCAGTCATACAAAGCATCATGGGAAAGAGAAAGGGCTGAGGGAGAACAAGATCATGTTGACACATCAAGCCCCATTGGTAGCCATGCTGTGGAAAACATGATAAATTTA